>NC_056468.1:31843457-32145957 GCF_008729295.1 Plectropomus leopardus | reverse complement strand
TAATATTTGAATTTATGAGGTGTTTTATTGCCACAAACATTTTATGTTATGTCTTATGTTATCTTTTATTTTATGTTTTTTAAATTAATTTATATCCTTCCTGTGTTAAAGTCCCCATTTCTGATGTTAAAAATTTTTAAAACAGCTTTTGAACCTAATACTGTCTTTATACGTAGATTAAAATGTAGATTAACTTAACACAGTTCAATAACCTCATTCCTACATAAAACCCACCTCTGCGTAATACCACAAATATACTACTTGCCTTTTTGCAATAGTGGAATTAGAAAAAGATGAATTTAATCTTAAATTTGGTTGAAATTTGTCTTGAAAAAGCCTAAAAAACGTTAACTTTAAGTGTCTGATACCTGCAGACTGACTGATTACGTACATGCATGCTTGTTGGATGCCTGTTGTGAGTCACTTGGCCCAAAATTTGCCTTTGAAAAGTGTCGACAATGTGCAGGAACTGATCATCAAATTCAGGTGAAAACTACTTTAAAGTGATCTCTCTTTTTCTTTGTTACTAAAACCAGAAAAACTTGAAAACAAATCATCTATAAAGATTGATTCCAGTTTCACTGTGTTGTTTTCATAGTTGTTGTCATCGTTTCCGTTGGTAATAATAACACAGCGGGGACTAAGAACATGGCCTGAAAGAAACCAGATAATGAGAGAGGCAGGTTTTAAACAAACAAACCCCCAGTGTGTTTAAAAGAGAAAATAAAGACAAACTGTATTATTATCAGCTGAGTTGTGGGTGTAAACATCCATAGTAATTTGCAGAACAACTGTCAGGAGGGCTCGCATCCAGTTTCTCCTTCAAATAAAGTGCTTCAGATAATCTGACTTACACGCTGGCTTGTTTGATCAGCTGGTGCTTCCTGCCTCGTTATTATAGATCCCTCGAATTGTTTCGTAAACACAATGGCATGCTACGCGAGAAAAACAATGGCCAAAACGATAAAATTAACATATGAGTTGTAAATGAACTGGAATTATACTTATACTTGGACTTGGATCAACATCAGGTTTCATGTGCTGCTTTTTACGAGCTTCTCAAACCTTTGAAACAGAAACTAATTGGTTTTGATTTCTCTGGAGCCGGTGAGCAATTTGGCAAAAAAATCAGTAAAAGATGACAAGAAAATGACCTGAAAATTATTTTTAAAAAGAGGGGAAATATTTGATTAATATTCTAATATATTATTATAATTATATATCTGAAAAAATAGAATTAAAGAATTTATTTTTTCAGAATTTTAAAAAATATATGTATTTATGCTTATTTTCAGGTAGTTTTCTTGTAACTTTTTCCTAATTTTTAGGCCATGTTTTGTTGAGTTGTTTATTGTCTTCACTTATTGCCTTTTTTTTACAAGGAATCCAACCATATCATACAGGTTTCAAAGGGTTAATAGAGGCTCTATTTCAGGACTCATTTCTCCTCTAATGTCCAGAACATTTTACTTTTCAGACCTCCAGGACTCATTTCAGCACCTTAACAAGCTCCCTTGCTTTACTCTCTAACTTCCCTAAATGCTCTATTGTTATTATTATTATTATTATTATTATTATTATTACAACACTTTGACTGACAATCCTCCGTCGTCGTGACTTTACTTTTCTGTCTTCGCGTGTTTTTTTGTCACAGAAACAGAAACTCCTCAGACTCCTCGGTCGAGTTTAACTGATCACTCAGGGTCACACCGAGGGCGGCGTTTGAAAGTTGTTGGTTCTACATACATCAGCACCTCGATGTGCGTCACTTTGATGGATAGAGACTGTCAGCGGGGGCACCAAGTTCGTGCTCACGTTGGTATATGAGTCATAACGCGCAGACTTGAACTTTGGCCAAGACCCACCCACAGTGGTGCAGGTCCTCGCACATGTCTGAGCAAAAACACACAACCAGGAACTCACACTCCTGTTGAGCTTTGAGTTAGAAATGTGTCAGAGATGGTTTCTTTACTGTAACGATGTCAAAGTCTCTTCTGAGCTTTAATAACATCCTCGGCAGTTTTCACAAAACTCATCCGCTTGTTTTTTTTTCCTTTAGACACGTGGTGCAGATCGATTAAAGGTGACTTTCTCAGGCAGAATTATCCATGTTTTCTCTGTTTGTGTGCACACGTATTGTGATTATGATGACGTAGAGCTGTCGCCTCTGGCCAAAACATGTTTTTAAAGGCAAATAAAGTCCAAAACTGCTGTTTGATATCGCTATTGTCTATTCCAATATGGGGGTGTGCCATATCATATCATTCATGATAATACTGGTATAATTTTTATTATTTAAAAAATTCATATAATCAATATTTCAACTTGTTGACATAATGACGTCATAATATTTTTACTTTTTACTGTAAAATGCAGCTTTTAAAATCATATAATAGGTAACATAACATATAATCACTAATTTAATACGGAACAAAAAGAAAACTGCTTCTGTGTTATTAAAAGGTAATCTATACAAAATCAAGTTTAGGTATTGCAAAAAATAATAAAGAAAAAATACAAACTCAGAACAGCATTTGCCAAAGAAATTAGTCATTTACTTGATCATGTGATAAATCTAAATCCTTTACATCATTTATAAAGGGACTCCATATATTTTCGAGTGCCGTTGACCCTTTTATGTAAGTTCTCTTTCTAAAAAAAGGCTTGATAACATCCGTCTTATCCATTGATTAGTACTTGGCCTGTGAAAGTTTTTCCTCAAAGTGCAATACTTTTTTTGGCATAAAGCAAGCTAAAGTCTATGAAGCCTTTAGTTTGATTTAAGACCCCTTTTAAACTTTATTAACTGGCCTTTAAAAAGAGCTTTATAGATAAATTTTACTATAACAGCATTTACTGGATTTGGCTGAAGAAGCTTGTGGGAGTTTTTCTGTTTATAGTGAAAAGAAATGATAAAATCAGTGTTGTTATTGTTGAGCAAGTGTTTGAGTACTGTCGTCTGTAACCAGCACTCACTTGTTCATTGTGCGACAGGCTTAGGGACTTTAACCCTTTGAAACCTGGTTTCTCTCAAACACATAGAAGTAAAGCGATGAGAAACTTTGGAAATGGCCCTAAAATTTGCAAGATATTAGACAAAAGTTACAGGGAAAAAAAGCAGAAAGAAGTAATGATTTACTGGCTGCCATTGTGTTGAATGCATGAGGTCGCATTTATTGGTCTGGCGCAGTGCATTCTGGTAGTTGTAGTTTGTTTACCTCTATAGACCCAAAACAATGCCAAAGTCCTTTTTCTTTGTTTTTTTCTGGTCATGTAGCACCAATTTAAAAATATTTGTATCGTTCTGCTGCTTAGACAGCCTAGTTTTATGCGAGAACCCTCTTTATATGGGTGAAATACTTTTTTTAAGTGGTTTAGAAGCTTAATTAAAATTTGAGGCTGGGTTTATTGCAGATGTTGTAGACTGAGGCTGCAGAGGCTGTGAGGTCAAATCCTCCGGCACACTGAAGCCTGAGTCCAGGGTTGATGCTCTGTGATATAGTGTCAGTGCTGGCTCACAGCGACCCACCATGGTTTTTTTTTTTTTTTTTTAAGTTGTTTTGTTGGGGTTTTTTTTAATAAAAGTCCAGCGTTGGTGCAGTATATTGTTCCAAGTGTTGGCAGGCTGTTCTGTGAGAGCAGATCTGGGAAAACGGGTCTGACCGGAGCACCGGCAGGCTTTACACCTCTCACTCCTGTTCTCCGCCTCCCCTCTGTTTCTATTCTTTCTCTCCTCCCTCCCCCGCGCCTCCCTTTTTAAATTAAACACCAGCCACGCAGCCGCGTGGACGGCTGCAAATCACCCACAGTCAACCTGCTGCAGGCTCGTGTGGCATGTATGAGTTTTTTTTATGTGTGTGTGCGCGTGTTACAGGCTGAAGTATTTGACCCCGGCTGAGGCTCGCACACATGCACAGGCGACCATATGTTGAGAGGTGATTAGCATCTTTCTAAATCTGCTGATATACTTAAAGTGGAAGAAAGCTGGCGACAGAGTCAGAGAGGTTTAGCCTTTGCATTAAGTGTCAAATAAAGAAGTCATGCTGCTGTAAACCTCACATGCGGAGAAATGCAGGATTATCAAAGAAACATCAGGAGGACAGATTAAGACAAAGTTTCCATGGCATCCTGGTGTTTGATTTATTTATTTTGCTGACTCTGTGTATCTTGTAGCAGAAGCCAGAGGAGGTTTTACAGTGAGTGTCTGCTCCTCACTCGGCAGCAGGTTGTCCTTGAGCGAGGCATTTGACCTCTGCTTACTCATCGGCCTGTGGTTCCACTGAGCAGGTGTGAATGTGTGTAACTGGATGAATTTGGACCTGTGCGTTACGGCAAAGGCATTCATGCCTCATGAATTAACCTTTAAAAATCAAATATAAAAAATAAAAAATAAAAAACATAAGTTGGAGGTGAAAATATAGCCCCAAAATAATATCACAATATTTGCCCTTTTTTGTTATAATGATATTCTTGATGATGTGACAAAAAATGGAAATATATTACATTATTAATTTCAAGAACATAAAAGAGTAAGACGCATAGTTTTATATGTCAACGTGAATCAAATATTCAGTAAAAACGAAATAAAAAATAGATTTTTTAAATGACGATTAATAATAGAATTTCAGTAATTAATCGCAATTTATCACATTTTTTAATCACATCTTTTCAGTTTCTATTATTTTTTTAATAGAAATGAATCTAAACCCTAAAAATCTTTGCACACTACGTCCGTATGTATCGTATGTGGTTTCGCGCATTGAAAAGGAACTTATCTGCCTGTCAGCGCTGAGCTGTCCTCATCCTCTGTGACATCCTCTTCCCCGACATCATCATCCACCCAAATATTACTCTCTGACCTGTTGAAAGTAAGCTGAGTCATGAGATAATAATGTGCGCCCCGTCTGTAGAGGCTGTAGAGGCTCCGTGCTACATTTATTGAGCAGAGGCAGCAAACATTTGTAGGTTTTTTAGCTTCTCAAATGTGAGGATTTGCTCATTTTGTCAGTTTTATATCACCATGAAAGAAATATTTGTGGAACTGCAACTCTGAGGGTTTGTGATCGCCATGTTTCACAACTTTAGGGCATTTTTTAGACACAATAAGAGAATAGAAGTACTTTATTAATCCATTGAGGGAAATTGTTTTGTTACAGCAGCAAAAGTAGAATAAAATAGAAGAGAATAATATAAAACAACAACAATAATAATAAAAAAAGATATGTACAGTATGCACAGAGAACAAACAAAAGGCCACAAAGATTAAAAAGAGAAATTAAAAAAAATGTGCAAATAAGTATGCAAAAGTGAAGATGGAATTAACTGATAAATCAAAAAAATGACTTAAATTACATTTATTTAATCATCGATTGTTGGGATGTTGAGGGGTTGGTATCAGGCCAAAGATGTATTGTGATGAGAAAAATGAAGCAGCAGAGTAGTCGTTCTTGTGCTTCAAATGCGTCTGCAGTGTGAGAGGAGCTTTCATGGACATTAGAGTGCAGTTGTGATCGGTGTTGGCGTCGGCTGTGAAGCGTTTGCCGTTGAGCCGCGGGGAGATGTCGTGAGCTTAATTCAGCACAGCGTCTGTGATGGGAGCAGCCTACTTTGTAACTTCAGTGACAGATACACCAGCAGCCCCCCCGCCTCCTCCTTCTGTAATATCCAAGCCAGGTTTCTAAATTGGCACACACCCTAAAATAGCACGAGGGGACGGTTATATCAGATCGTTTATGTTTGTAAATCTCCGTGTCGTTTCATTCCAGGAGGTCTTAAAGAGAAACACACACACAACTTAATAGTGACGGCTGGCCTGATTTGACCGACTCGTAAATGTAAAGTTGTTGCTTTGCTTAAGAACCTTGTTTGTTATTAATCTGTAAATGTTGCTGCTTTAATGTACATTTTAGTAAAACAAATGTCATCTAGTAGACCTCATAAACTCTTAATTTCTCCCCTTAACATTGTAGGAAAAAAATCCATTAATTTTCGTCAAACGTCTTCTGTTTCTTCATTTTTCGTCACTATTTTGATGCTGTATGAGTGAAATATACTTGTCTAATAAGTGATAGGTTTTATGGCTGCGCTTTTCCACCAAAAGGAAATATTCTAGATTTTTTGTGCATCACTTTTTACACTTCCCTTGTGTTGCTTTCAGACTTCTGTAGCAAGTGTTTACATTTTTGAAACCTGAGCAAATTGGTGTGATTTCTTCAAAAACATGGAAGAAAGCCAATGAGCGATACGTAGAAATTTATTTTTTGAAAGTTTGGGGAAAATGCCTGGGGGGGGGGGGAGTTTGGTAGAAACTCTCTTCATAATTATCATATTTCAAAATTACTATAATCTTTAAAGCACCTGGTATTTTTTTAAGTTTTCTTTAAAAAAAAAAAACAGTTTTCATGTATTTTCCTTGTACTTTTTACTTATTTCTTGCTAATTTTTCTGTAATTTTTTTTTTTATTGTTAATTGCCTACTTCCCATTTTTTGAAAGATGTTTCAATGAATTAAGTACAAATTCCTGCAGCCAATCAGCCAATTCTGACATATTTCGCGTTTGGAAACCCTGAAATTCTGACATTATGTTAAAGTGTGTATGATTTAGAGGGGTTTCCAGTTATGAACTGCAGATTGCATCCAGCTAAAACTTCTCCCAGCTTGAATTACTTAAGTTTTTTTTTGTGCAGGAGGTTTTCACTGGGAGCTGAATTATCTGCAAAGGTCTCTTCCTTTCCAAAACGGACGGATCAGGTGATTTAAACCGCTAAACACCCTGAGTGAAACAGTTTCGTGTTACAAATCAGTGTAACTCTGGAGCTGCTCGTTGCAGAACGGCCGATGCAAAAAGCCGCAAATGTCCTCATCTAGAGCCAGTGTTTGGTTGTCTGTTTTGGGCTTCTTTGGAAACATGGTGATGCAACATGGTAGTCTCCGTAGACGAGGATCCGCTCCCTTTGTAGATGTAAATAGCTCATTCTTAGGTTACGAAAACACAACACTTCTTATTTACAGGTGATCATACACTAAAGAAAGCATAATTATTATGTCATATTTAATTTCTGCCAATACATCCACCTGAATCCTTCACTCTGTAAGAATACACACGGTGACTTTGTAAAATCAGACTCCAGCGGCAGAGTTCATACTCCACGGTGGAGCCTCAGATCACTAAAATGAAATTGTACCTTGGATGAACGATCTTGAATTCCTAATTTAAACCGTCTTGTTTGTCCTTTTCTCTTTTGTCCCTCTTTTATTTTGCCACCTGTTCTGCTTTGATCAGCCCAGTCCCTGTGTGTGTGTGTGTGTGTGTGTGTGTGTGTGTGTGTGTGTGTGTGAGTGTGTGTGTGTGTGTGTGTGTGTGTGTGTGTGTGTGTGTGTGTGTGTGTGTCGGAGGGGTGTGGGGGGATAAATGGAGGGAAGGAGGGATGACAGTGTGGATTAACTGTGCTGTGTTGTTGCTGCAGTTCACACATTCCAGCAGGCCGATTCAGGCCAACTCACTGTACCAACACAGAGGCCTCCTTAACCCCCCTCTGTCCTCTGTCCTCTGTCCTCTGTCCTCTGTCCTCTCCTCATCCCCTCCGTGACTCAAATATCTCCATCATTCTGCTAGATTGTTTTTTACAAACAACGTCCAGCAGGTCCGCCTCCCTCCTTTCCTCATTTGCATCCCATCATGCCTCTGCAGTCACGTCTCTTTTTAGACGTGTGAATCCCGAGTGCTTCATACCGTCTGATCGAGGCCAAAGTAAACATGTTTCCTCCCACAGACGATGCAGAGCCTCTCCAGAGAGCAATCACTAAGACATACTGTACGCCACCTCGCTTTGACCCGTGACTGCAGCTCCCTCTAGAGGCCCAACCGTGTGATGTCACAGAAAACGGACAGTCAGGGTTACAACGCAGAATCAGTGATTTTATAAGAGTTAGTCATCGTCACCTGCAGGTCTGTTCAGTGCTAATTTAATTAGTTAATTAATACTGGTTAATGTTTATTTAAAAAAAGGATATAGCATATTAATTCAAATGTAAATATGCTGGAGTTAGCAGGACTGCTAATTTACACCCTCAGTCGCAGGTAGCAGATATTATAGAAATAAAGAAATAGATAAAAGAAAACAATACAACAATTCATACAGTGGACAAAAGTACATTAACAGGAGCAACGTAAACTGTACGGCTGCATATGCAGGTGCAAAGTGTCTTATCTATGTGCAAAATGTGAAATTCAACACGTGTTGGTTGCGCAAATAATCATGGATCTGTGGATTTGATGATTGACAGAAATCAATCTTATCATTTTAATTATTTTTAAGCTTAGAAAAATAAAATAAGCGACATGCGGTACTTGACAAACCTGATGAATTTGTGTCCTGCCTGCCCCTCACTTACACACCTGAAAAAAGATGTGTGAACATTTCTTTTGTTCTGAATTATTTTTCAAGCAAAAGTTTCTCATGTCCGGATTTGAAGCTTTTCTTTGTCATATTTGATAGTTAATTGAGTATTTTGGGGGTTTGAAAAGCATTTGGACAAATAAGGACATTCATATAAGTCACTTTGGACTCAGAGGAATTGCAACAGCCGTTTTTCATATATTTTGTAACATTTCATACTGTTTATTGACTCTAGACGACAGTTAATCTGCACATTCACTGATAGTGAAAATCACATGTTGCGGCCCTGCTTCTGTTGTGGTGGAGCTCAGGAGATGATGTCAGTACTCGACAGTTTCTTGACCCTGAAGGAGCTGATAAGCTGCTCAGATATTTCATTCATATGACTTAAAGTGGATTTTTTTGTGTGTCACATGATGCGTCTGTGGCCTTTCATCTCCAGAAAAAGTAACACTCCAGTGGATTTTTTTGTGACACAAAATAAAATAAAAATTGTATAGAAAATGTTGGATAAACATAAAGATATCTGCAACTGTTCAAACCGTTGAATAACATAAAATATACTCTAATTTTATTTAGAATTTTATTTACAACTTGTACCTACCTGTGTTCATTATTTCATTTAATTGTTATTTGACTGGACCAAATTGAGCATGCACAGAGAATTGCACAATTATTCAATGCAATTTATCATAGCATTTAACTACTATGGTTTCCATTGGGGTTTGCAAATGAAACATTGACATGACGTTTTCCAGTTTACAACACTGGTGTAATTTTATTGGCCTTTTGTCCAGGAATTTCATTTTAGGATTGTGGTTAAATCCCTGATGAACTTGACTGCAACCACGAGGTGACACAAAAACTAAGAAGGGAGAAAATCATTGAATGCGTGCGTGTTTTCACTGAATCAAATGTTAGACGGTTTAAACGTGTACAGATTGACTTTCATAGTTCTGCTTTTTTTTGTCTTCTGCTGAGTTAACCTTTTTTATTATTGTAAAATAAACACTTAAAGCTGCTTTTTAAAAAATCTGTCACTACATGTGATATTTCACAGACTGAATTAACGACCGAGTTTGTGCAAAGAAAGAAAATAACTGCTTCACTGTCACTGTTATGACATCAAAATGATGAGCTGCAGTTTGCAGAATAAATCCCACCTGTGATAAAAATGTTGTTACTGTTATATTTGTAGTTTCTTACACGACGTCCATATTTTTTTGTTGTTTTTTTTCTCATTCAGGGTCGAGTGGAGGTGGAGGCCGGCAACGAGAACATGAAGTTTGAAACCGGACCTTTCTCTTTCTACGGTGTCATGGCGCTCAGTGCTCCCACACTGGGTGAGTCCAAAACCTCCATCTCTCCTCTCCTCTCCTCTCCGCTCCTCTCCTCTCCTCTCCTCTCCTCTCTTTCTCTCCCTCCCTCTTCTCCTCTGTGAATGCTTTATTTAATTATGAGTGCACTTTTAATTAATCTAGAAGGGTTAAATTATTATCTGCAGTGTGGCGTCTCAGGTTTAAACACCTCTGCTGCCACCTGGTGGCAAAATATTACATCTCAGCAGCCTGATCTGCTGATATTAATGCTCATAAAAATAATGATGGTTTGTAGCAGGAACATTTAAAGTGAAAAACAAAGTCGACCACCACACACCGAAGAACTTCACTGTGACTTTATTCAGAGCGAGCAACGCGTTTGGCCTGTAGCTCCTCATGTTCGCTCAGTGAAATCACGAGTCTTCACAGGTCCGTTAAAAACACACGAGTCACTAATTATCAACATTTATTTATCAATAACATATTTTCTAAAGTGAGCACAATCCTAAAAAACATTAGGCAAGGCACATTTCATACAACATGGCAATTCAAAGTGCTTTACAGAGCAATAAAATCTAAAAGCATAATAAAATATATGGATTTACAATAAAAGAGAAAAGAGATAAGATATAAAAGGTCAAATCAATTACTAAATCTTAAAAAACCCCTATTAAAAATAGCAAGAGGTGCAATGATAAAAAGATAATTTACCATAAAACAGCACAGAGATCATGACTTATCATAATCAGTGTGACAATATTTACAAAATAACATTTATCAAATAGAATAGTTAATAAATAGTTAATAAAATTGCACATTACACCATTTTATCACAATAAGGAAACTATTTGCTATCCAGCAGACTAAATGACTTAAAAAGGATAACCTTTTTAGGAAAAGTGTTCATTTTAATCTGTTATCCTATTCCAGAGAGCAAAAAGCTTTTCAGCTGTTATTTTCTTTATTTTAATTTTATAAAAATAGTTGTGATCAGGGCCGTACACTTCAACCCAGTGTAATAAAAGATATTGGGATTGTGCGTTTCTGCGAAGCACAGATACGTTAAAATTCACGGCTGTGGTAAAGGAGGACTTAAAAAACACTTTTTTGTTGTGGTTAGGGAAAAAAATCAGGTCTTAGAAGAAAATACCCAGTTTTGGGGGCATAATTTTCTGCATAAAATACAGCAACATCTATGTAAACAACAACCGCTTTTTCATGGCACTACCTCCGCTGAAAAACTGCAGCAGGTCCCTTAAATCTACAAAGGTGACTTTCCAAAAAAAAAAAAAAACCCACAGTTTTGTTGTCTGTTGGTCTTTAGCGTCGGTCCGAAGATTGGCGGGCATCACGCCATTATGACACGCCTCCGCCATCCCCTCCACCTCCCTGTGACAGCTCATACATCTTTATTGAATGATACACATGAAACATGCAGATGTAACACATTTGTGGTTTGCAGAAACGTACGATGCGAACATTTTCTTCCTGCGACTGGGCTGCACATTTGACACACAGTAACAGAACTACAGAAGAAAATGCAGCTCAAAATAACAAAGATTAAGTTATTTTCCACTTAGAATTACTGCAGATGTATGTTTGTATCAGGTGGGACTATCAGTGAGTGCATGAAAAAAGAGAAAATTATGCACATGATATACTTTTATCTCATAAACCAAACATGAAGCAGTTATAAGTAGCTTAAAACTCATTTATGGATTTATTTTTAAGAATACCAGACACACGGACACATTTCTCCAACGTGCCCTCCCTTTTTGGGTTGCCCTCGACGACCTGCTTGAGAACATCTGTCCACAACAAACGGATGTGAAATCCCAGCTGAAAAAATGTGCTCTTTGTACTGAGTGATATAAAAACCAGATCATTTAGGGAGGAAGGTTTGGTTTGAGTTCACTGAGGGAGGCTTCGTGTGTTGGAGGTGGATTTTGTGACCTTGTCACCTCTCTCCTCCTCTCTCTCTCTTTCTTTATCTCTCACAAACGTTCACTCCTTTAAATACAGAAACTTCTGCTTTTCTTTTTTCTCTCTCTGCCAGTTTTCCTTTGTTTTTGTGTCTCTGTGTACTTTTTTGAACTCCTCATTTTCCTTCCAAATCTCTGTCTGATACTCGTGGTACGTTTTACTTTATTCTGCGTAGTTTGTCCTCGAGGCCGTGAAGAAACGACCAGCATGTCAGAATTTTTTCTTTTGCCATGTTTCACATCATCTCTGATGAGCTTTGTGACGTCGACCAAAAGGACCGAAAATAAGTATTTTCATAGTACACACTGAAATGTGTCCTTAGCACAAAGTACTATATGGAAGCTGGGACTTAATGGCTGGTCAGATTTCTTTATATCTTTGATGATTTAACCCTTTGAAACCTAAGCAAATAAGCATGCTTTAAAAAGTCACTGAGCAACTTGGTAAGAGATGAAAGAAATTGAAAGAAATTAGGAAAATGTTACAAGAAAATTACCTGAAGATAAGCAAAAAAAAGTAAAGTAATAAACAAAAAAAATTACCCGTATAAAAATGTTAAATGAGAAATAAATTAATACATAGATAAATAAATAAAAATCAATATTTTTTTTCATGTAATTGAATTACTATAAATATATGATATTAACAAAAGTGAAGATTAAGGCCCCCTCTTGTCTGATCACTTCTTTATGTCATGGGGTTTTTAACAAACCCAAAAACAGTGATCACTCGTAGTTATGAAAGCAGTTAACCTTTTGAATCCTGGGAAAACGTCCGGTTTCTTGTGCTGCATTCAGACACCTTTCACATGATATTAAATCTTCGAACCTGAACAAATTGGTTTGATTTCTTTTGAAAACACAGCTAAAAAGTCACTGAGCAACTTGGTAAGAGATGAAAGAAATTGAAAGAAATTAGGAAAATGTGACAAGAAAATTACCTGAAATTTAGATTAGAGAGAGAGAGGATGAAAATTCTAATAATTAAAAAAAAATAGGTGAAAGTGACCAGAAAATTACATTCAACTATAAAACTACATTTATTTTTATCATTTTATTATTATTATTATTATTATTATTATTTTATCTACATATTTAGACTTTTTCTTCTTCTTTTTTTACATTTCTTTCTCATGTTTCAAAGGGTTAAAGGCACCATGAACACCTAATTTGACACATCGACCACCTGGAAAGACTCAAATGGCGTCTGATCCCGGCGTGACTCTTTCCTTTTCTTTCTATTCTCTTTTTATCTCAACTCTTAACTGCTCTCTCTTGCAGGTGCTTCAGGCAGAGAGATGTGTGAAGCATAATTTTTTTCCATTTTTCTCACCAGCGTCATTCTCCCATTTCATCAAAACAGCCCGAAAAAAATTCACTTCACCGTCACACACAGTGCAATGTGTCGTGTTGTGTTCCTGTTGGAGAATTTCTCCTTGGTTTTGCATGTCTTCGCCCAGTCTGGACGCAGATCTGTCTCTCTGTCTCCCACTGTCTCACTCGCTCTTCCTCCCTCCCCTTCATCCCCCTCCTCCCTCTGTCCCGTCACTCACCTCCTCCTCCCTCCCATCTCTCCTCTCAGTGGCTGCACCTCGTCCTCGCCACCTCTCCTTTAAGAGGTTTTCTCTGTTCTCTCGGTTGCCAGGTAAACTCCGGCATGTCTGGGTCCTTTAACACCAACGAAGGGCGGGACTTTTGGGGGGAGGGTGGGCGGGCCTGGCGCTTGATTCGCCAGCTATTGCTTCAAAAAATTTTTGTTGCCTTAGAAATCTGTCAAAGGGTAGACTAACGCCTGATCACAGAGGGAGGAAAAATGCTCTTTGTGGGCTGAAACACTTGATTGTGGGTTTTTATTCACACCCCGATCAGCGACGAAATACCTGCTGTGACGTCACTGATTGTGGCCGAAGGTGCAGCATGTTGACCCCACATGCAGCAGTGCAGCAGCACATTGTGATTCAGTGTAGATTTACCCTTTTATGACAGCAGAGACCTTCAAGACAACAGCTACTTTTTGGTAAATAAGCTCTTTGTTCAACCAAAAAAAAACATCCAATTTACATCTGGTTTTACTGAGTCATTCATTTGCATGCATTGTGCAGAGCAGGTGTGTAGGAGGCAACGAAGAGGTGGTTGGGTAATCTATTCTTGGCGAACGCGTGTAGGTGGAGGTCAGCGTTGATGGTACCGTATGGCACGAATTTAAAATTTACTTTCTCTTGAAGGTTTGTATGTTCGGATTAGCAGAAGGCAGCGTGAGGATTTAGATTCTCTGGAAAAAATGATTTTATGAGAGCTAAAATGATCTGTTATCACAGAATCGTGTGAAACTGCAGAATGGAAATACTAAAATTCATGATGCCTGATGCCGTTACACAGTGGTGAAATGTAACTAAGTACATTTACTCAAGTACTGTACTTAAGCACAGTTTGAGGTACATAATTAATTCCATTTTATGCTACTCTAAACTTCTAATCTACACTACATTTTGTAGATAAATGTTGAACTTTTATACCACGACATTTAACTGACAGCTACATTCATACATATGGCTGACATTATTAATGCAAAATATATATCAACTAATGAATTATGATTTATTATTATATGTTAAGCTACTCAGCAGTTTATTCAGTAAATAAAATTAGAAAAATAAGTCAAATATTTTATGCATCACTAATTATAATACAGTAATGTAATACTATTCTGAAATTTCACATTAATCGCGATGCACAGTTTTACTTTATGTACATTTATTATATTTTGAGGTGATACTTTTGTACTTTTACTTGAGTGCAGTTTTGAATGCAGGAATTTTACTTGTGACAGAGCATTTTTTTAGTGGTTGTACAGAAGTTTAAGACAAGATTCTTCCACCGCTGTCATTGCCTACTTTATCCTACAGAGAGCGCTCACAACTTCATTTTTCAACTAAAAAAATGTCAGAGCACAAATCTGAGCTGCGATGATGAGTCAGTTTACTGATTAACCAATAAACTGATCTTTTAAACGTGAAATTCTAAAATCCTGAGGGTTCAGTCTCTGAAATGTAAATATTAGTCAGTTTTCACAGTAAAAGATAGAAAATTAATAGAAATTTAAAGTTGACACATCAGGCTCTGGGAATTTCTGGGAAAATAATCTGCAGATTCAGCATATTTGCTGGATGTCTTTCAAAATCATGGGAATAAGGCAATGAGCAATTTTACAAAAAATGATTCAACAAATCTCAAGAAATTATTATGAAAGTACACAAATTACCTAGAAATAAGAAGAAAAAAACAGAAGAAAAAAGAAAGAGGTTAAAATGTTTTGTGTTACATAACTTTAAATGATATTTTTTTTTTAGTATTTCCTGTCCATTTTCTTGTACCCTTTTACTTTTTTTTTTTTTTTACTTTTTTCACAGAATATTTCTTTCCAAGTCAGTCATTACTTTATTCCACCATGTTTTTAAAAATTAGAAATTAAACCAGTTTTCTCAGGTTTCAGATTTAAATGCTTGTAAAAAGCGTCTGAATGCAGCACATTAAAACTGAAGTAGATACAGGTACTAAAGGATTGATATCCTCATATTATCTGTCATTATAACAAGGTACAAAAAAATACAAAAAAAATATTTTAGAAAATCTTTATGGAGTATTTTTTGTATGTTATGTGTTTATGTAAAATAATGTTGGTGATACATTTTTAAATTTTGAAGTATCACTCACATTTGTATTCAGAGTGGAGACGTCTGTCTGTTTCAGTGGTAAATACTGTTTGATGGGTCACATTAATTCTGGTAGAGTTAAATATATCCAGTTATTTAGATATGTTGTCACACTTTATTACCAGTATAAACAGGAGTTCCTCATTTGAAAATAACATCTGCGACATCTCTCCTTACGTGTGTGATGCAACCCGTGTTTCAAAATCGTTGTAGTCTGAGCTTGGCTTAAGAAAGTTTATCAAAGAGCTTATCTGCCAAAAACGTCAGCACATTTCTCAAACTGGGGGCACTTCGGGACAGGAAATGATCACGTGGCACCGCCAAGATAAAATGGAGAAGGATAGGACAACATCACGAGACACCCAGATGGGACTTGAAGCTCCTCGAGGGGTTAAGCTGTCCGCTCTTTGCAGCATCGACTTTGTAAGCATCCTAATAGCTTCAGATGGTTTTCTCCTCTTTTTTTAAGATTTGTATCTAGGTGTTGTGAAGGAGAGAACTTGATTTGGAGTTATTGAGATGCAGCCGGGGTTATTTATTATTTGTGGTTATTGTTGTCCTATCCCTCGCTCTCATGGTGTAGTATAAACGTTAGTTTTCATGACTTAAAATGCACTGATTGCTGAAATAGATTGTAGTATTTTAGAGCACAACAAGTAGTTTTTGAATTTGACAATCACAAATTCCCAGTTCCAAATATAATCCCAGTTCCTACTCAGTCTTATAATTATGAGAGAAAATGTCTTTTCATTATAAGATGCGGCATTAGGGTAGGAGTGTTATTTGGAATTGGGTTCATCACTCATCCAACTTGATTTTTAAAAACACTAACTCACCCTGCAATCATCAGGTCACAAGTAGAAAGTTTGTTTGCTTTAAAACCATCGCTGATATATTTAAATACTAAAGATCCAGAGGGTAACTTTTCTATAAGTTTTAACCCGAGAGAGAAAAGCTTAAATCCATCAAATATATACATATTTATTTTTTTAAATGCACATATGGTGTATCCCTCTCTGAGCTCAGTCCTCCTGAGAGCAGATGCTCTTTAACCTAATCATCTAAACAGATGCCGAAATAAAAACCGGCGTATGTTCTTAGGTCAGAGGGAAGTGTATCTAAATTTTTGTTAGTATCAACATTTTGGAGACGTTTAATGGGACAGAATGAGAAAATGGAAAATCAAGAAACCTCATACGCCATGCCCGTGGACAAAATAAACAGCTCTGCGATTTCTGACGTAAACAGCAAATTACTGCCTGATTTAATAACACAAATATTTAGATGTATCTTGGTCACACGAGTGCTAAAAAAAAAACTTACTGTAGCTCTAAATGTTAAACAAGTACTGAGTGTTTTGGGTTTTGGATGGTTTCTAGGTGGCAGCCATGAAGTCTATATTGGGGGGGGGGGGGCAAATCTGCAAATCTTCCCCTCAAAAAATTAATTTAATAAATTATCTCTTCTTATTATATGATCATAGACTCATTTCCTTGTTTTCATATGATATAATTAATCATAAACAACTATAGTTATACAGTAGTTTAACCTGTAATTATGCAAATAAATCAAAGCTTGTATTGTTTACATTTTATGCAGCACTGCAATATCTTATTACACTTAGCTTATATGATATTATAGTTTTCCATGTTTTAATACATTTGTATTTGTACATAAGTATTTTTTTAACCCATATTTCCCAGATAAGCCCCATTGAGATTACAATATCTTTTCCAAGGGCGAGAGACAGTACTGTGTTTGACATTAGCGTTCTTTACGCAGAGATCACACTATAGAGCTGATACAAAGTCCCTTCTTTTCGCCGCCCTATTGTGTAATTTTAGACAGCATGCCGGCATCACAGAAACAAAAGAGGCGTGACAGGCGTGATGTTTAACACAACAGCGACATTTAACAATCATGTCGGCAGAGCTTTCTAAACAATAACAATAATAAAACAATAACAATCATTTACCTTCACTTTTGTTCGGCGGGTGATCTCATCCTCTGCTCAAAGGGTAAAGAGCTCCTGAATCTCATCATTTTCCCAATTTTCAGACAGTTACGGCCGCTCTTTTTCCTCCGTGAGTCAGAAGCTAACTGCTGAAGAGAAGTTGCCTGCTGGATCTTAACGGTTACTGTCTCGACTATCAACATAATAAATATTGTCTCATGACTAAGTGAAATCTAACCACTAACGAGAACATTAGCCGTAGATATCCTGGATTAACTAGCGAGCTTAATACCCTGAAAGCTAACGCAGTTGACGTGTCCAGGTAAAACAGTTTCCTATGACTCACTGAGGCCACCTGCTGGACGACTCACACCTACTGGTAATAATACACAGCAGCTGGTAAACAGCATGTGATGTGTGTGTGTGTGTGTGCGTGCGTGTGTATGTGACTCTTTGATAGTTTGGATAAAACAAGCATCCCAAAATACAAAATAACAGCCATACAGTCAGCTGTGTGACGCACATGAATGTTAGTCATTGTAGTTTCAGTATGTCTGAGCAGAGGTGGAAAATAACTACAGGACTTCTTTTCTATTATGAGTTATTATCATTAAGGATGCGTGAATAATGACTAAGAGTTATGCATTAAGAAAACCAGTTTGAACCTGTTTGAAGTAGTTCCAGCTGTTTTAATTTGTTCTTTTTTTAACTTGGACTGTAGTTTGTGGAGTATTTTCTCCTGGGTGTTGTCCTTCTCTAAAGCTACAGCTGGCAACTTTTTGTCGTATTTGCTTAAACTGTCACTGCATACACACAGTGTTATATGAGACGGATAATCTGTGGGGGAAAATTAGTACCCTGCCCTCTCAAATTGCTTCTGATACGATTACTGCTCCCGAATAAAAGCAACCATTCAGAGCGAAGGAGCCTTTAACGCAGCTGTCAGTTACACAAATTGAAATTAGGAATATAAAATATGTCTAATGGAAACACGTCAGTTTTGAAAAAACTCTCATTTAGCGTGAAAAAGTTATTTACGCTCGCGTGAGATGTTATTTCAGGCGATTTGAAAAAGCCATATTTTGTAAAACTGCCATCATGGAAGCATTTTTTTTCACTTTTTTACATGATGCTATGGCTATGCGCTTGTCGGTAGCAACTGGTTCCCTCACGATGCAGCAGGCGCTTAAAGAGGCGTTATTGCATCTTATAACTCTTAAAAGCATGTGCGGGTCATCCGGACGTTTTGAATCCACAAAAACTCTATCAGCTCCCAGAAATCCTTCACACGTCGCCGCTCCGACATATAAGGGGCTTGACTTACATTATCGCACGAATAACTCGTCACCTTCAGCTGGAAATAATGACAGCTGGCGCAGTAGTTAGTGTTGTCCAATATTGTCCTAACCCACATAAAGTGATTTTACTTTTCATGGATTAAAGTTCTTCATCCATATAAATTTCCACCTCTGTTATTGCGCCGTTATCTTGCATCTTGCACTGCTCAGTATTCAGTGAAATCACTTTGTTTGGACTGTATGTGAGTAGAATTACTAGTTTGTTGTTTGTGAGGCATCTTTGAGTCACGGCTGGTTATGCTGTTGGAAACTTTGTGTCACCGCCTGTGGGTGTGATACAAACACCAGTTTGCAGCTGTGATAGTGAAACAGAGGGTATGTACAGCAGTGATGAGTGAAATAACTGAACTTTAACACCTTTTTTTTTTTTTTAAATCCCCTGTCTCTCTTGCTCTCACGGATCAGATTCGTCTAGATGCTGTTTTATGCGTTCATTACACCTTGTGTGTCACTAATTAGTCATTCATACCATTAATATTAACCCGCATTTGTACACTGCATCTTGTCCTCTCGAGGTCCTCCATTAATCTGCATCATAGAGCCGTTATTTCATAAATGGCTTTGAAGCAGTAGTGTAAAGCAGCTTTCTGTAGTGATTGACTATGTTTGAATGCAGGGCAGCCTGACTGATCTTTTTCATGCAATTCCATCTTTTACAAGCTGCTAATAGTCTTTTTTCTGTGTGTGTGTGCAGAGTTTCGTTCACCGTCCCACCTCAGCGGGTTGAACCGCACGGCCTCTCTGAGCGGAGCCGACCGGACGGAGTCGCTCTCCGTCAGCGGCAGCAACAGCCAGCTCAACAACAGCATCCCCTCGCAGCAGTACACGCCCGACTTCTACGTCCGAGCTCTCAGCGACCTGCAGTTTGTCAAGGTTGGTTATAAATTTTAATCTTTGATAGAATTAGGCAGTGAAAATTTGGTTATGACATACCATGAGTATCATCGATTCACGGTTTATTTGAAAGGGACAGATCGCATATAAAAATAAAGATGGACAACATCTCCTTCCTCCCACTGTTCAAAACTTTAGCAAAAATATCCCGGATCAAGTGCTGCCATCTTCGTCATTTTGAGCTAAAGTCTTTGCGGTAGGGATCCTCGTGGTATGGCGTTCCCACTGTCTGACCAGTCGTAAGCGGCGCCGTTAATCGTGAGCGATTGGCACACACAGCTGTCAATCATGACGTCACACTCCATTTTTACAGCATCAAATACCAAAACCAAAACTTATCAGAAAGATGCACACTTCAGCAAACATCAGTGTAAAAAAACTAATTTAAATTTATCATTTTATGAGTAATTTATTTGATGGAAGCATTGATCTTTAAAACCTGATTTATGATCGAGAGCTCGACACTTTTGGTGAGTGTCATTCAACAGAATTTACAGCTGTGCATTGTTTTACGGTCCTGGTCTATTTCTGTCACGCTGAGTGAAGCGTAATCTGCAGTTTCAAATCACACAAATATCGTGGTGTTTTTCTATGTTTTTAACTTATTAAGAGTATCTGCATTGATCGAATTACATTCTCCGGGTGCGCCAGCTGAAAGGAAAGTGTCAATGACACATTTTCCTGTTGAAAATAAGTGATTTCTGTCAAGTGACTCATCAAAAGTGACCTCTGACCAAAGTCCACCAGAGCGGTGATGGTGATGATTCACTTTTGGGGAGCTGTCACGTCTTAAATCAGTGACATAGACAAACTGAGATATCCAGTGCAAGAACCATCGTGTTCATAACACATGGGAGTTTCCAACACCAACCCTAGAAAGGCTTTTATGGAATTATTATATAAACAGTGAAGTAAAAAGCTGCAAGATACAATAAAACATGAAAAACATTACATGTAAAAATAAAGTAGAAGAAACAAACAGTCGTGGAATGTAGCTAAATACAATTACTCAAGTACAAAATTGAAGGATTTGTACTTTACTTGAGTATTTTCTTTCAATGCCAATATATCAGCTACTGTTTTGCCAAAAATGTTATCATTCAATTCACTCATAGAGATGGCTGCTTTTCTGTGTTTTACTTAACGGTAAACTGAACATGTTTTGGTTTTTGGCCATTTGTCAGACAAAGTAAAGCTATTTGAAGATGTCACGTCGTACGCTCGTAAATCTGGTGGACACTTTTCACAACATCAGGGTTTAAAGGTCCAGTATGTAGGATTTAGTGGGATATTTTGACAAAAATGTAATATGATATTCGTAACTATGCCTTCGTTAGTTTATAATAGTTGTTTCTGCTTTATGACGACTCCCAGTCTGTTTTCCGCCATCATGACCTCCTTATACATTTTGGCAAGAGTTCCACTTTGTCATCAGTCCAAGAAAAAACAAAATCTTGGGTCTTAAGGCAAGACACGCTGAGATGACGGTCGGCCGTCGGCCTGTTGGTCTGATCGCTGCGTTGAGTCGACGTTGAGTGAAATCACTTTGATTGACCGTTCAGCTCAAGAAGAAGTGAGGAAAGTAAACAAAAGGCTGAAGTGAAGTGAAGAGTGAGAAACACAGTTGTTATATGAGGTAAGAGTATTTTTCTTTAGCCATTGAGCTCTTTAGCAGAAACGTTTCCTGGTAGTTTGTGTCATTGTTCACTCTTGCACGGTAAAAAAATGTTTTTTCAACAGTGTGTTCTGTGCTAACGGACTGACTCGCATCAAGACGGTTTTCCGGCTTCCTCTTTTTGAATGACGATGACGAACAACCACCGTGTGCTAGAGTAGTTATTTCCTCTCACGCAGGCGCAGAACGTTTGTGACAGTTAGCCGCCAGTTTTAGCGTCTACCGTGTGTTTATGTGCAGCTTTTTGGCTGAGACACGGCAACGCATCAGCTTTTTTATCCACTATTTCTGTGACGTTGGTTTGGTTTGTCTGGGCCTTTACTTTTCCTCCTTTTTGTAATATTTTCTGTAACTAAGCAACTAACTGCAGAATAGACAGTCTTCTACCCGTTTATGCAGGAACGTGAATATTCGTGTGATATTTGTTTTCAGGCGTGTAATTGTGGACGCAGATTTATTCTGGAGGTTGTATTTGTGTATATGTGACGTCAAGCTTTAACCTGGTAAACCAAAGACATCAATTTCAGCTTTGACGCCCTTCGTCTTGCCTTCAGATCACACGCGCCCAGTACCAGAACGGCTTGATGGCGTCCCGTCTGGACAGCACGCCCCAGTCCCCAGAGAGCGGCCACAACACGATACGCCTGGATCAGACCACTCCTCCCGCCAACACCGCTAACACCACCATCACGGACCTGGGAGCAGACTCCACCCCGACGGAGAACGGACCTGACGAGACGACGCTTCTCCTCCTCAACGAGCAGAACTCACCGCACACAGCCAACCACCACAGCCAGCTGGAAAACAGCGTTTGACCCCTCGCCCCCACCTGCCCGACCCCCCTCCATACTCTTTGCACGCATGCACTACTACGCTCGAATGTATGCTGAGGAGGGGAGGAGTGTGTGTGTGTGTGTGTGTGTGTGTGTGTGTGTGTGTGTGTGTGTGTGGTGTGTGTGAGTGCAGACACACTGACATAAACAGACAAGCCATGTGCGTGCATATTGTGTAAATATGCAAAGCTTAAACACACACGCACACATTTCCATCATAAACACTCATGTAAGGTAGTTGAGCGACGTAAAGGAGTATCTGTATGTGTGTGTTTGTGTGTGTTTGTGTGTTTGCACATGCTCCTTAATGTATTAACTCACGACAAACATCTGCAGGACCTGCTTGTCCGGACCAGAAAGCTCCTCCCTCTCTCGCCCATCAATGTTTTTCAGAGGCCTCGCCGATTTGCGGGCTTCGTCCTCTGTGTGTGTGTGTGTGTGTGTGTGTGTGTGTGTGTGTGTGTTTTTAAATGTGTGTGTGGCTTCCGATTCACTGTCCCTAATCAGAGACTCAGGGAGACTCCGCCCTCCTCCTCCCCCTCCTCCTGCTCTTTGCCGACGACATACATACATACATGCAAGTGTGGTCCAACCCGCAAAACGAAACCCGCCGCCGCATGTGTAGCACCCTGCGTCCCCTCCTCACCATCCATACAGCTAGAAGACAAAGACGACCCGAGCATGTCAGCAGAGTTCAAACAAAGTAATATATGTTCCGTAGAAATTTATAGTGAGATATTTATTGATGAATTCTGTGTGAGACGGACACATTTTTTGGGGGGGGGGGGGGGGGGGGGGGGGGTTTTAAGGTGGATTTTTTTTTTTATTTTTCCTTCTTGTTTCCTGGATAGAAACTGTAAGTAGCCCAGAGCCTTCATCCCAGAGTTGTTAAGAGATTTAGCAGCGATAGACAGCCAGTCTGTATCGTGATTAAGACAATCAATATGATGATTATGAATGTGTTGAATTAAATGTGTAGGGTACGTTAACTGCACCCCCCCCCGTCACCCCATGCTCTCAAACAGACGCCTCTGTGTGACGCGCTTTCTTCCCCGGTGCCTCGATTTTTAGTTCTGAAAAGGCAGGTCGTGCAGTTTTTGCAAAGGCGTTTGAGAGCACTTTGACTTGGCGAGCTCTTTTCTGCTTTACAAGCGAGAGGTGTTTGTGTGTGTTTGTGTGTGTGTGTATGTGACCAAAAATGGCCGTCACCAGACTTGGTGGGAACAGAAACCAAAAGAGGGAAGCGTGATCACATTCTGACTAGAAAATACTTTAAGAATCAGAGACTTTATTTATTGAGTTCGATACGTGTGTGTACATATATTATTGTCGATGAGGGGGGAGGAGAAATGTGATTTTTTATTTTTGCCTCATTTTGAGATTTTACATGTTAAATGTTCGTTTGCATTCAGTGGTTATGTTTGGGGTTTCCTTTTTTTTTGTAAATCAGATTTAGGGGAAGGGGGTCACTCTGAACAGCAAACCTTTGTTATTTGTATTTCTGCAGCCAAACTCGCCGCTCAGCCCCCCGACATCAGCCAACTTTTTATCAGTTATTACGGGAAACAATGTTGTATATTTTATGATTATCACAATGCATGTTTTTCACAGAACTACACACACTCCAGTTATATTTTACTGTACCTTCTGAGGAGATTTTAAAGGAGAAATCTTTCCTGAAACTCGTAAATTTTGTGTCTTGTGACGGATTTTTCTTTGCCTGATGTCTAGCAGAACCACAGTGAAGTGTCATAGATAATTTCTTATATATATATATATATATATATTATATATATATACACAACATTAGAAGTAAATCATACATCAGGTTTTTGTTTTTATAACCAAAGACAGACAGCTGCTTTCTAGTTGTTATTTTTGTGCAAAGATATCTATGGTAGAGATTGAGTGCAGCCATAGGGGAGGTTTTTAGTAAGCACTGCCCATACTGTTTTTTGCTGCGCTATCAGTATCACCAAGTTTTTCTTTTTCTTTTTTTTTTTTACACTTAAAGTTTGATATTTTTCAATCTGGAACCTATTTTCTCTTGTTTTTTTTTTTTTTTTTTGTTTTGTTTTGTTTTGGTTTTTTTTGTCTAAGTGACTAATGGAGACATCAATTTTTGAAGCTGGGCCATGAATGAGTGAGACGGCTGCAGACGGCAGTGGTGAAACAGGCTGCAAACCTAAGCCTGTCAGCGGCAGAAATAAACACTTTTAGTGGACGAAAATTTACTGCGAACATGCCAGAAGGGGTTTAATTGGAGCTTGTTTCATAGCTGCAGTCTGCAGCAGTCTCACTCAATACTGGACCTACTTGAAGAATTGTTGTTCCCATTAGTCATTTAGACACAAAAACTCAGGAAAATAGAGTCCAGGTTTAAAAAATTACTTAATATATACTAATAATTAATTAATATACTTAATACACATAAATCGCAGGTGAATCCAACAAGTTCCCGGGAAACATAGGGTAAATAATACAAGGTGAAGGGAAGTGGGTTCACCAAAAACATTTTTGTAACTTAATTTCAGAGGCACACGTCATCACAAACGGAATATTTCTGAGTTGGTAAAGTTAGATTTTTTTTTGTTTAATGTTGCTGCTTTTCTGAGATCAACAGCATCAGATCCTCAACCAACAGTTTCAACATCTGTCAATGAAAAGAACAGTGTGGAAGTAAAACTACTGAAGCACGGCAAATATGACGTTTCATTCTCCAGCCAAAATTAGGATTCCTACTGTCCTAAAAGAGGACTTTTGAAGCACTTTTATTTCCATTTTCTGAAATGAATCTGAAACAAAATGCTTGACATGAGAAGGTGGCTTCATGACTGTTTCCAGATTGATGAGCATGACTTGGTGCTGTGAGGTTTTCAGTGGGAAAAACTTAAATGTCACAAGTGTTTCTAGAGAAGAAAGAAAGCAACCTCCCTTTTTAGTCAGTAAATTTCAGGTTTCGATATTGGTAAATATATTTCTCAAAAACCCATTTACATAAAAAAGGTTTTGCCTTTCAAATGAGCACGTGAATATCATGTGAAGCAAGCAGCCGGTGTCTTGGAGTAGCCAAGAGCATTTATTTGAATCCCTTTCTGTGATGTGTTTGAGTACGAGATGACTTTCTGCCAAAGACTCCAGCCGTGATGATCTACAGAATAATCGACGGGGTGGTTTATGGGCTGACGCGTTGTAGGTCTGGTTCTGGTGTTTTGTCTTTTCAACATTATGCCAACGATGCTACGATTTATCTACAAGTTACTGTTATTTGAGCTCAGCTCGATGCTTTGTCAGTTAACATGGGGAATGCTCTATTCAAGTCACAGTGGGGTTTTTTTTTTTTGTTTTTTAACTAAATGTTGGAGGCCGTTCTGGAGGCTCTCTGAGCTCGTAACACAGTGTGCCTCACACTGCCTTAAAAACACTTCAGTTTGAGTCTGGTGTCCAGTTTACCTGATCCTTTAATACACTGTGGTACTGTCCAATTTATTTATTTTTAACTGGAAAATGTTCACAGTTAAACTGATCACACACTAAAATCACATCAGACTGTATTTTTTAGAACATTACTGGTTGAGTTAAACTTTAGTGGGCGAAGCCAAGAAGTTCGCTCACTAGCAAAGAGGGCAAAAGATGGAAATCTGGTCAGAATATAAATAAGAAGAAAAACTAAAATACTATTTTTTTATGCACTGGTGATTAAAGTTTGATTAAATGTTAAAGTGATTTAATTTTTTTTTTTTTTTTTTTTGGTGAATATTTGATTGACTGTGTCATGTGCAGGTCGTTTTATGACAGATCAAAACCAATTTAATGTTTAAGATAATCTTAATTCTTCAGTCATCTACTTTTCATGAATATCTCAATAAAACTTCTGTATTTCAACCCAATCTTCAGAAAAATGTTGGAACTGTACATTTCTGCAAAGCACAGAACCCTAACATTCGCACATTATTATATATAAGTTGAAACTCAACATTATAACGGCACTTGGGGTAATGTGTTGTTAGGTTTTGGCACTAAGAACACTTGGTTATGGTTAGAAAAAGATCATGGTTTGGCTTAAATACCCAGTTTTGGTGAAACAATCCCTGCTGCAAATGCATAAATGTCACAGTAAAAAACAACCCATTTTTGTGCCTCTATTCTGACTCGCTAAACAATATCATGTTGCTAAAAAACAGTACATCCGGAGCCTAATTAGTCACTAGAAACGCAGCAATGACTCCCTGAATTACTCACGCTTTTGTTTTCTTTGGTCTCAAACAGCCGTCTGCAGCCTGGCTGACAAAGTCAGCTCATATGATTATATGATACGATTGAAACATGGAGTGTCATAAATATTGACTGATACACATTTATTCTCAACACTGAAAATGGTTTTAATACTAATTTCCTGCAGCATCATTACCAGCTGCGCTTCCTCGCTCTCATTTATTGTTAATGTTTTCTACGGTCATCGTGCTGTTCTCCGCTACTAAACCAAAAAAGCAAAATTGTGGTTGTCATGATAATAACCTTGTCATATTTATCTTTTAATTTTAAAAAAATAAAATTTGATGACTTCAATTTCAATTTTGCCCATCAAATATTGCTGTTTTCAAGGTATTTTATGGAAGTTAAGAATTTAAGATTTGCAACAACGTGCGAATGTAACATATTCGAAGTCTGCAGAAACGTACAAAGCCAACATATTCTTCTGATAACTGGGCTTTTTATTTTCTTATAAAAAGTTTCTTTTGATTTTGAAAAGCAGGAACATTTTTATGAGGTTTAGTGTTGATATTCACATCCCAAAGAAAAATGGGTATGTACTGTGCTGGACTGTTATCATTCAAAAACCACAACTCCCATGAGGCCTTTAACATGCCAACAGCTGCAGCCCAAATTGTGACTATAACAATCGGTGCGTTATTTTGTGATTCGGTAGTTTGCCAATCTCCAATCTTCAGAGAAAAGGCTGGATTTAATCATTTATCCAGAGTAAATCTGTTAAATTTAATCCTAACATTTATGTATATAACCTTGCACATGTTCACCATCTCTCTTCCAAATGATGAGATGTTTGCTGGTACCAAAACAAAACGCAACTCCAAAATTTCCTCTTACCATGTATGGGAGGCCGTGGCTAATTCCTGGTGCAGTCTGTGGAAATATTGGATTTGAAGATTGGTTTCTCCTGGAGGGAAGCGTTGCATCATTTCGGGCAGACTGTCTGTAAACTCACGGAAGTACCTTTGTAGATACAATCTGCTGCCTGATAACAGGATTTTAAAGTCTTTCTCTCGGGTTTCTATATGGTTAGCTTTATGACTCAGTCTGTCGGACATGCAGGGAGTGCTGAGGTCATAAAACTGGATAACAAGAATGGCTTATACAAGCTGTTAAAGACTGAAAATATAGTCATCTGTTTTACCTGAAACCTTTGAAATACTGAGTGACATCACTTTTGTGCTGCTGTCAGATGGCTTTCACAAGTATTTAAACCTTTGAACCCTAAACATCTTTCAGAAACATGGGAATAAAGGCAATGAGCAACTTGGCAAGAAATGTTACACAGTTTGTAAGAAATTAGTAGATTTAGGAAATTATTTTTAAAAAGCTAGGGGAAAACATCTAAACTATATTTAAAATTATCGTAATTGTATGTCTGAAATTATGTTATAAAATTGTTGTGGTTTTTAAGTACTTTTTCAGGTAATTTTTAACTTCCTTTTTTTTCTTTTTTTACTATTACAAACATTTTCAGGTAATTTTCTTGTATTTTTAAGTAATTTCTTGCATCTTTTCTGCATTTGTTTCTCATTGCCTTCTTCCAATATTTTTGAAAGACATCAAAGCCAATTTGCTGAGGATATCCAGCTCAGTCATAGTACCTGTTTATATTAGAAAACACCAGCAACGTGTTTATTCTTCTGAGAAAGAGAAAAAACTATATGAATATAAAAGTCCCAGTTAGTTTCAGCCAGTGATTTTATTCTGAAAGGTTCTGATGTTTAACTCAACCAGTTGGTTTCTTGCAGCTGTTTCTAACAAATGTTCACGTTTTCAAAGAGAACTCCACATTGTTCTCCATTTTTTTAAGGAGGGGTTGCAGGAAGTTGAAACAGCTCGGACTCTTCTGTGATTTAAAAATAGAAGCACTTTAGCAAGGAAAGCAGTATTTCCCAAATTACCACAAATTTGCCAAAGTTGCCGACTCAAGTTGACTGTACTGGTGTTCATTCCTGAATTATTTCTTACACACACTCTCTCATTTCAAAGAACTGTTTTTGTTCATTTTGTTGATTTTTATGGCTGAGATTGTTTTTGTTTATGTGCCCCCCCTCCCTCATTCATTAAATTGTACTGGGTTTGGGTTCCTTATGCGTGTGTGTGTGTGTGTGCGTGCGTGCGTCTGTGAATCTTTTTTTTTTTGTACCTCAGAACACTGTTAGTAATTGTGGTAAACGACAGTCTTCTTTTTTTTTTAATCTATCATGAGTTTAATTTGGGAACAGAGTGAATGGAGCGACTTGTGTTTTTGGGAGAAATAAACTGATTGTCCTTCATTCTCTCTGGCATGCTGTAACTTAAAAAACAACAACAGAGAAACAAGGTGTAAATACTGTTTTATAATTTCTGTCTTAATGAGTTTTGAAGATGAAGAAAGTTATTAATAAACCCGAGATATATTTCTCTATGGATCTTTGTGATTGAGTTGATTTCTTCAGAGGACTTTTGCACTTTTTATTCCGCAATAAAACCTGTTTGCATAAAAAGGGGACAGTGACAAGTGTTGAAACCAAAGGAAATGTTTTTTTTTTTTTTTCAAAAACAAAGGAGGAAGGCATTAACCTACTGAGCAAGACAGGGGCCAAACATCAGCAAAAAAAAAAATAATAATAGAAAAATAGTTGCAAGAAAAGTACCTGAGAAAAAGCCAGAAATCAAAAAAGAAAATGACCTAGAAAAATGCTGAAAAAAATTTACATATTTTATTATGTGTTTTTTTTCTCTGTAACATAACCAAGATTACAATTATGATAATTATAGATATAGGTTTCTGGACATTTTTGCCCCTTTTTGGATTATTTTCTAAAAGTCCTCCCCTCTTTTTAAAATCATTTTTTAGGTAAAAAATTCTTGTAATTTGTGGGACATTTCTTGCTAAGTTGATCACTGCCTTTTTTTCCCTTTGTTTTCAAAAGAAGCCAAATTTTGATGTTGATCCAGGCTTCAGAGGGTTAAAGGGCAAATACAGTACAATAAAGGAATGAAGGATAAATGAGCAAAAAAGCACATGCTGGTAAATATTACTTAAAGTGGGCTTTTTTTAGTTTAACAGGTGTATTGGTTAACTTTTTTGGAAAAAGGGTTCTCTCTATTCTTAACAACTATTTTAAAGTTCAAAGTAAAGCATGAAGCTTCATTTTTATGCCAGCGATAGCCGTGGCCAAAAGCTTTATGTTTTGGGATTGTCTGTACGTGTCATTCATGTGACAGTGATATCTCAGGAATGCCTTGAGGGAATTTCTTCAAATTTGGCACAAACGTCCATTCGGACTCAATGATGAACTGATTCGATTTTTGGCAGTCAAAAGTCAAAGGTCACTGTGACCTTGGATCCATCTTGTTCTTCTGAATTCGATATCTCATAAACACCTTGAAGGAGTTTCTTTAAATTTGGCACAAACATCCACTTGGACTCAAGAATGAATGGTTTAAAATGTGTTGGTCAGAGGTCACTGAGAACTCACAAAATATGCTTTTTGACCATAGCTCAAGAATTTTATGCGCTAATTATGACAAAATTTCACATAAATGTCGAAGGGATATAATAATAAAAAAGTGGCCCCATGTACAGAGGCTGAGTCCTCCCCCGGCCTCGGCCCTTTGCTGCGCGTCGTCCCTTCTCTCTCCTCCTTTCACACGTATACCTCTTTCCTATCAAATAAAGCAGAAAAAGCCACAACATTTTTTTTTTTTAAAAGAAGATCAACTTAATTGAGCATAATTCTATTTTTATTTATTTTTTATTTATTTTTATTATATTTTATTTATTATTTATTTATTATTTTATATTTATATTTTTTTAATTTTTTTTATATTTTTTAAATTTTTTTTATATTTTTTCTTACTGCCTTTATTTGGTTTCAGGCCCCCAAGAGTTTTGATGTTGTTGTCGATAAGCTTTATATAACATTTAAACACTTAATTTTTAAATATTCAACCATATCTTTAAAGTTTTTCCAGTTCAGGATGAGGAGGAATTCTGTGGTATTTTTCCTTCCTCTGTCGTTGTTGGTGTGTAATAATCTTTGAAGCAGATTTACTCACCTACATGCGTAACAGACAAATCAGATAACATTTCCATCTGTTAGACAACAATGATGATGACACGCAGTTATTGCTGATTAGATCGGCAGATGTGGATGGCACATGTCGGCCGGGGGTGGACGAGGAAGTGAGAGTTTTGGGAAGCGGGTTGTTCCTCCTGTCCTCTTGCATCACTGGGAATTTTGTTTGTCAAACTGGCTCTGCAGGGTGTTACTGACTGAATCATTAACAGCTGATATTCCATAGGAGGAAAAAAGATGGATATTACAACACAGTGTTTAATTACACCGCAACTGATGGAGCTTCCGGATATTTATGAGGGCGAGTACAAACCTGTTGTTTGAAAACAGAAAACACAAGATTCCTTAATTGGACATCTCTCATCACATTGTTCTAACCGCATCCACCACCACTGCCACCACTCCCCCAGAGGGCTCAGCTGAGGATTTAGGGTGACGGAGAACCACCACACCCTCCTGTGTTAATCCGTACTGAGGTTTTGTCAGGCAGAAGTTCCCTCAAGTCTTACTACGACGTTACTCAATTTTAAACATTCATAAAATCACAGATAAGAGGGAAAAAGGATATTTTATTTGAACAAAAGTCATTATATACCTTAGTGAGAAAATACTCCTGCATCTCTAATTTGACTAAAGTAGAGGTAAAGAGGCATTACCAGGTAAATGTACATTAAATCACAGATGTAAAGTACTCATTAGAAATTAGAGTGGCTTCTGTTAAAGTTTTGCTTCAGTGAATAATAAGATAAGATAAGATTCGCTACGCTACGATACACTAAAATACAATAAAATACGTTAAGATCAAGTAAAATAAAATGCATTAATATACGATACGATACAATGCGATGCAATACGATACGATATGATGCAATGTGATATGATACAATAAGATATGTTATGATACATTCAGTTGATCACCGCCTTTTTTTCCTTTGTTTTCAAAAGAAGCCAAATTTTGATGTCGATTCAGGCTTCAGAGGGTTAAAGGGCAAATACAATACAATAAAGGAATGAATATATGTTATGATACATTCAAATATTATAATCATTTTTTGATTTTGACAGGGGAAATCTAGTTGTTGCATACAACTAAAATAAGGATAAAAGTAAAAAATAAATAAAAATAAAACTATACAAGACACATTTACAAAGTCACCAGTGAATGTAAAGTAAGTAATGATACTAAGTGTCTGTATTAATTCATCAATTAATGCTAAGAGAACAATTGAGCAATATGTAGAATATGTAGCATCTGAGATGAAGTTTCATCATTGATTGTTTCATTTAGGCCTAATTTTGATTTGTGATTCTCATTTTGCTGTCCTCATATTTAGCTTTTTATTCTTGAATTTTTTTAAATTTAAATTTCTTGCTTCTCTCATCTTTTGACTGTAAAGCACTTTGAATAACATTTGTCTATGATAAGATGCTATATAAATAAACCTGCCTTGCCTTTTTCCCGGCTTTATTATTCTGCCCAAATTAAATTCTGCCGTCTTTCAGATGATGAGTAAAATAATCCCTGTTAAGTGTCTAGTCATGTGTTAATAGTTCAAAATTATGCATAGTTGTTAAAATGGCTTTTCAATTTCAAAGTACAAATTCGTCACTCGTTTTTTTTTTTTTTTTTTTTTTTTTGCAGAATAACCCAACTTCATATATTTTCAAATTTCAGTAACTCCATTGTGAAATTTAATACTTTTGCTCACTTCCTCCAATTTAACAAGAAAAGATAACTGATAATGGGATGTGAAAGTGCTGCTCTGATGCTGAGAGATGCCAAAAGGAGACAGCAGCCATTAGATAACTGTGAGTCACACAGAGGGAGAGCACCAGCATGTCAGTGCGGTTAATAACACACCCTGCCTATTACACACATACGTACACACATAAAATATTTCCACAACTTTCCTGCTGATCAGGCTGCACTCAATGATCAAACGTCAAACAAGGTGGTCCTGATTTTCCAGCTTTTGCCCCAGGTTCCTGAGAAGGTTTAATAATAATGAAAATAAAGATAATTAAAATGATAATAATAATGATGAGATAATGATGATGATGATGATAATAATAATAATAATAATAATAATAACAATAATAATAATAATAAACTTAAAAATAATGATAAAGACTTTTTAAAAAATCTACGTCAAAAGTGTCCTTTTAACTGCACTATAAAATCTGAAAAAGTTGATTTTACTTTTAGAAAATCTAAGAAACTGGTTGCCTTGAAAAATATGAGTAAATATAGCTATCATACTTAATTTTTGTTTACTTTATATCTAATGTTAAGTTGACTTAAAAGTTAGTTGTATTTACTTAATTCTGTGGAGTTGTTGCAACTTAAAAATAACATGTTTAATTAAATCAATCCGTCTAATTTTTAGCAACTTTAATAAACCAAGTTTACTGTGCTCGTTACCTGTATTCTGCTGGCTGCAATAGTCAGTCATATTTGTATTTTCTTAAACATGTTAACAAACACAACTCACAGATCTCCTAAATTCAGCATTGTCATGATCAAGTTACGGCAAACTAACTAACTTCAAGTTGTTAACGCTTAGTATTAAAGAAAAATTATTTTTATAAAAGAGTAAGATTATTCCGTGAGCGAAAAAAAAATGGGATAAATGGGAGTTTTTTGTTTGTTTTATTTTCTCCGAAACTGACGTGTTTCCATTAGACGTATTTTAAATTTGCAGTCTCAGTTCGCTAATGGAGTAATTGAAAGATGACATGTGAGCTCTGAGTTTCAGACTCGTTAGGGTCACAGGTGAGTCGTTGACCCACCTGGCCGTCATGTGGCTCGTCAGGGTTAAATTGGTCCAGGTGTGAACAGGTGTTAAACCCTCTGGGGAGAGAACTCAGGACTGCTTTGTAGGTGGGTGATACGTGTTGTCAGAGGACTGAGAAGTTGGATTACTACCTAACATAAACATCTGTGTACCACAGAGTTTATTTTCTGCGATATCCAAAATCTAATGGAGAGATCCCCTGGGCTTTTAGAGGAGGGAACCAAGGCGACGCTAACTTCTGCATTGGCCTACAGAAAAATGTCGTCCCTGCAGCGCTCTGTACGTCCGCATCCTTGTGCGGCATGTTTAAAACAAGGCAGTTCAAGTGTTTTTAATGAGACAATGTTTTTTTTTTTTTGGTCTGTTAGCTCAGCTTAGCAAAAGTTTGGAATCTCCTTGAATGCTGATGCCTTCATGTGCTCCTCGTAAATGTTGTATTTGCCGTATTTAGGAGTTACAAGCACATGAACAGCCCTCCAAAGCTGTAATTAGGAGTGGGAAATTGGGATATTTCCATGACACTCGAGTTGCTGAGTTTTGAGTTTTGCGTGACGTTTCAGGGCAGCAGAATTGGTGGAAATCATGGAAACAGTGTCAACAGATTTTTTGTTGTATTTAAGTCTGCAACACTTTAAGCCCCTTTATATACACTGAAACAACAGGAGCATAAAGTGAGCTAGCTCAGCAAATATTAGCTAATAATAATGTTATTTTTTATTTTTGACGTTTTCATTTCGACTGCACAGATAGGAAGTATGATAATTCTGGGGACCATGTGAAGGCAGCATGTGATCAGGGATTGTCAGATGAATGTAGTATGGACTGAAAAATCAGTTTAAACCTGTTCGGTTTATCCACACTGTAGACTGCAGAGGGCCCAAAGAAAAATACTTTTCTAAATATTTAGGGTCCAGTTCCAACATTATGGTTCAGTAATGATCGATGGTCAATAGAGTGGTGAAGTAATGAGTCCTAAAACGTGGAAGTCTGTTAGTCTTTGAGCACTTACGGTTCCCTCGTCTTAAAGTCTGCGGGTTTTTTGAAAGGGTTTTCGGTAAAATGCCTTAAATGAGGTCTCTGATTTACACAGGCTAAAGGTTTTTAGACGTTTTGTTCTGCAACATAAATAACATCCGCTTAAACACGATTTTGAACTTTTAAGGTTTTACTCGTCTTAAAAAAGACAGTTACGAACAAGTGGCTAAAACGGCCTACAGTGTTTGTCAGGAACATTAGACGTCATCACAGCGGACACAGAAACTCAGTAAACCAACTTGTCCGCCTTTACAGTTTTACAGAGTCGCACTCAAACTTGTAGATTTATCTGTTTATAATATTTTTCTATTGTGTTTTTACAGTGTTTTTACTTGTGACATTTAAGTAATGGGACCGCGATGTTGTTCATGTATAGCCTAACAATAGGTTTTTGCTTCTGGTGATTTCATTTATGCTTCAAAACACACAAAAGTGGTGTTCATCTGTGAAGATTATCATGCCAAACAAAATGTGTAAGTTTCATAAACTTGGAACTCGTGTGATGTCAACTTCCTGGTTGGCCTACAAAAATATGTCATCCCTTCACCACTCTAAGATCAGCCCAATCACCAGAGGAAAGTGGCATTGAACATCTCTGCAAACCATTGATATGGTGCATTTTTACACATCATACGTTTCATAAGAACGTTTCTAAAGTGACGTACTGTATGAGCTGAAATTATCAATGGGAGCTGGAGAGGATGGTCGAGGGCATGCAGACCACTGCTCAAGACTAACAAACAACAAAAACAGTTGTCTTTTACAGAGACATCATCGTGTTTCCTGCCAGTATATGCCACAAAAAGCGGCTGTTAGGTATTTTAAGCCAAAACTTGATGTTTTATTAATTACAACTAAGTCGTTTTTGTGCTTAAACCCAGCCACTCGTTAACCACAGTTTTGTTGAAATGTAAAGTTTTATTGTATGAGCTACATAATAACATATAAATGTAGTGTATCACGGTTTGCGTAAATGTACAATGCCAACATTTATTGCATTTATTGGGTTGCATTGATCAAATTCTCCATTGTCATGCAACACCATGGGGACATCAGCAAAATCCATTCTTCATTTTTTGGGGCCAAAACTATTTCAAATGTAAATAATACATTAGGTTTCTGAATTATACTGTCATAATGTAAAAGTAACCAATATTGAAGGAGCAATAAATAAACAACCCATCAATATAACATTATACAAACTTTACTCACTAAATACTTTTTAAATATTTTTAGCTTATTTAAAGCACGCTCAGTGTACGATATAAATATATTATTGCAGCCCTTTTCTCAGACAGTTTGAACTTCGGCTGTGAGTCGTGGATGACGCAGCTTCTTCCTGCATCACAGGGAAGTGAAGAAATATCAGATTCAGCCGCTCTTATGCAAGTCTAAACAACAAGCCATTCTACTATAGCTCGTGGAATTTTTTCCACATCAAAAAAACCGCAAAACCCCAAAGAACCTACTCAAAGACGTGAAAATGTTAGGTAACAGCAGATAAGAAAATTTAGCATTTCATATGATCTGAACTATTACCCATTTACAGAGGGCTATGTGTATTTTTTGGTACTTTCAGTTTCATTTTGTGACTAAATTGTGAAATCAAAATGTATCTTTAGTAATTTTTCAAGATTTTATTATTATTATTATTATTATTGTTGTTGTTGTTGTTGTTGTTGTTGTTGTTGTTTTTGTTTTTGTTTTTGTTGTTATAATTATCATTTTTGAACCCTTCACATTTTAAACACAGAGCAGTTGAGAAGTGGAGGATGTTTTCCTTATGACCCGAGTAGTTAATGCCAAAGTTTTACTTTTACTCACTTGTACTCACTTTCTGACTTTTCATCAGCCTTTAATACTTTACAGACACGTTCTTTTAATATGAATTAAAAATTAGACGTTTCACCCCCAGCATTTGTTGCCCCTACAATATCATCTTTTAAGGTTAAATAAAAGATATTCCTTTTTCTGATTCGACAATTTCATTTTATTTTGGATTTTTTTCCAAATTTTATTTTATTTGTTTCTTTATTTGTTTTAAGTGTGTGTCTTTACTTTTACTAGTTTATCGGTTTATACATTATTTTATCTTATTTTGTTGGTTTTACTCATGTATTGTTAAATTTAACTTTATGTCTTATTTTATTCTGTTTTTAGTTATTTTATTTATTTCAATTCATATGTATCATTCTCTTTTAATTGTCTACTGTGTGCATAATTATTTTATTTAATTTTATTTTTTTTAGCAGTTCTTACTTGCATGTCCTTGCATCTTTTATTGGTGTGTTTGTCACTTTGATTATTATTTTAGTTTTAACGGATTTCATTCACTTTTTTGGTTTGTTACTGGCATTGTTTTGTGCCTGCAACTTGTACTGGGAACTTTGTGCGGCACTTTGTGCTTCCACCTGAAATGAAACTTGCTATATAAATATATTTTTTTCAGGATTCCAACATAAAAATATTCCTAAAACCACAATACATTCATAATAACTGCATGAGATGGTGTACAGAATGCCATATTTGATTCCTCATTTCTAACCAGTGTGCTTGTCACTGTTAATTACTTTGATGCTTCTCAGTGGGTGTCATAATCCCATACTGTACCTGAGCCAAGAGCATGCGGCCGCAGTGTGTAAGTTACAGTATTTCATCATCACAGCGAGGTGAAGGTGAAGACAGAAAATTAAGGCCCTCCCACTTCCTTTCTGAAAATTCCATCTTCGACTGAGTGTGTATAAAAACCCCGCATGTCAGCACAGGCAGGCAGATCAACACTGACAGGACAACTGCTGGGATCATAAGCAAACACGAAAACAACAACTTCTAATCTTCTGAACTTTACAGGTAAAATTACCTTCCTTTTCTTTTTGCAGTTTCTGTGTCACTTTCAACTGCTTGAAGATTCATTCTGTTGCTGTCAGATGAAATGTTTGCACTACAAGTATAAAATGTCCACTTTCTAGATATTTATATGTTTTCTAAACCTATTTCCCACTCAGTGTGATGGTATACCTGTATATAGTCAAGTATCGATACAGTAGTGAGTCATAAAATAGACAGAGATAAAGTGCAGCCTTTACAATGGAGAGTAAAGGGCTAAATGATCATATTTAAGTAAAAACATAAAAGTAAACCTGAAAATCCAGCTGTACATGTTTTTCCATAAATATTTTGAGATTTAGTGACAATGAAACCCCCCTATTTTCTTTCTGCAGACTCTTTTTAACTCAGAAAAAGATGGAATCCGAGATGACATGCAACGTGAGCAAGATGTGGAGCCCCACAATGCCCGAGGGACTGGACTTTGAGATTACCCATCATCCACTGACCATGAAGCGCGTGGTCAACCTCATCATCGCCATGGAGAGGTTTAAGGGCAGCCAATCGGAATCATTTCTGAGCACTGAATTCACAGATGAACACCTGCTCAGCATCATGCTGGACAGCATCGTGGAAGGTAATAGTCACCCTAATTATTGCATTAAAAAACTCAATGGACTGATTAGAGTTTTAACTCTATGTCATTTAAAATTTCCAAAATGCTAATTGTTTATACTGAAACAGAAATCCTGGCATTGAAGTTGGAACAGTGGGAAGCTGAGGCGTAAATGCCCATAATATATATATATATATATCTTTGCCATGGGGCGTTAAGTTATTGGTTTTACTGCAGTGCATTACTCAGGAAGGTGCTCTGATTTATGACTTTTAAGACTCACCTATGCAGGAAGAAACTACTTTTGCAATTCCTGCTGCTTCCTGAAGAAAGAAGATAAAAATCAAAATATAACTGATCATGTGTGCCTCTTATTCCCTCAGAGAGAAACGTGTTCGAGTGTGAGTCAACTCCACCAGAAGACATCACCAGGCGGCGTGAGTACCGGTGCAGTGTGACCGACAGCGAGAAGAGGTCCTTTGTTCTGGTCCAAAACAGCATGGAGCTGCACGCGGTGATGCTGCAGGGAGGCGATGAAACCAAAAAAGGTAATCATATGGTTGGAGAATCATTTTTTGCTTCAATGTAGATGTTCAAAATTTGGGGATGACAAGGTTGTTTTAGTTCATGTGGCACCGGTTAGCTTGACTGAAGAGGTTTAACCCCTTAAAACCTTGGCTCAACATAATAATAATAATAATAATAATAATAATAATAATAATAATAATAACAATAACAATAATAATAATAATAATAATAATAATAATAATAATAATAATAATAATAATAATAATAATAATAATAATAATCATAAAGTGGAATGGAATGTCCTGTTGAGTTTCTCATAGCTTTCTACCCATGTCTTTTAAACAAGTCATACCAATTTTCTCAGGTTTAAAAGATTAAAGGACTAGTGTACAGGATTTACTGGCATCCAGTGGTGAGGTTTCAGATTGCAACCAGCTGACTTCCTCTTTTCCTCAGCCCTCCCTTTTAAAGAGTGCAAAACATTCGGTGGCCTACAAAGACAGTATCATCATGACAGACGGTGACATAGTCTTTCAGCTTTCATTGAAATAAAATCTGTATCTTCTATTTTCTCCTCAGTTGAACTGAACATGGCGACATACTTTCATGCTACACCAAGTGTTGAGGGCAGAACTGTTGCTCTGGGCATCAAGGGCTTTGATTACTACCTATCTTGCCGCAAGGACGGTGCCGAGCCGACTTTGCATCTGGAGGTAAAACTAATCACTTATGACATGAATCTCACATAAAGATAATACACTTTCTAGTGCTCTTAAACTGTAAAGGTACTGTAAACGTAATGAGCTTATGAGTTCTTCCTGACCAATCCTCCTTCATGTTTTCCCTCCTCAGTCGGTTGACAAAGCCAGTCTGGCGACGATCAGCTCGGACAGCGACATGGTGCGATTTCTCTTCTACAAACAGATCAGCGGTGTGAACGTCAGCACCCTCATGTCCGTCGCTCACCCTGGCTGGTACATCAGCACAGCAGCAGATACGGACAACATGCCCGTGGAAATGTGCCAAGAGTCCGCCAACCGCTACCGAACCTTCAACATCCGAGAGATAGCAGAGACTGGATCTACATCTGGGGGTCAAGCTTAATCCTTTTTTTTTTAAAAAAAGAAAAGATTTTGGCACTGAGTAGAGTGTAATATATACTGCACTTCAGCTAGTTTGATTCCAATTTCGTTGTAAGTACCAATGTCTGTGACAAAGACTTCTGCAAGTATTACAGAGCATCCTATTACTGTATGTACCAAGTACAGAGAGTAACATGCTTGGTGTATTGACATAAGTCAAGTTTCACCAATAGGTGGCACCATTGTGCTGTCTGGTGAGCACCTGTGTATTTATTGTGCTGAATGACATGACTCACTGTTAATGCTTTTATCTATTAATTTTATTTATCTATTTATGCACCATTTTAGCATATATATTTATTTGAAAATCTGCTTACTAATAATTGTTTATATTTGATGTGCAGTGAAATATTTAATAACGCCTCATAACTTATTTGGATTTGTGTTTTACATGCTCACTCAAGATATGGTAAATGACACAATTCATAGCTTACTGTGATGAAGGACTTTGTAATAGACCTTGGCTGTAGCCAATCAGCTGATGAATTTGTTATAATGAAATGAAATAAAAATAATTAACAAACATCTAACGCTCTGAAAGTGGTAATTCTGCAAGAAAGCATTTACTTTTAATACCTTCAAGTATTTTGAGATTTTATTTTATTTTTTTTAGTTTTGCACAGAGTATAATGATGCATTTTATTGTTAAAAAATAAATAAATAAATAAATAAATAAATTTAAAGTTTGGAATATAACGCTAAATTTGTCTATGAGAAAGCATGCTGGGTTTTTTTTTTCAGAAATAATGTGAACTCTTTCAATGAATGTACCCCCATAATGACTTTTCAACACCGTTCAATTTAATCTGTTTTCCAGACTTTGGAAATTATAGAATTTTAGTATGTCTGGTGTCATGTTAGGGATCCTTCTTAAATCTGAATCTGCAGACTAATAAATGATATAAGATTAATTCAATTAATAAATTATTAAGTATCTTTTTTATGGATTAAGATAAAACTTTATTAAAAGATCTACTTTGAGAAGCTGCAGTAATACATACATGCATCTTAATCGGTATTTTATATCACAGAATATTATTCTGAAATGCACTATTTTGAAGGATGAACACTATTACATTTTGTACTTTATATTTTGTATGCTAAATATTTTGTACTTTTATTTAAGTAATGTTTTGAATTATCTACTTGTAACGGAGTATTTCTACAGTGAGGTATTGCTACTTTTATTTCACCAAGCCTGAGTACTTTTTCCATCACTTGTGTATTCAAAATACTGCCTTTTGTTTACATTTTTTACTCCAATCATCGTCGGGATTCTGCGCATGCGTATTATGTTTTTGAACTTTTTAAATCAACCAATCAGACGAGAGGAGGCGTTAACCGCCGGCAATTTCAAAACCGGATGCGCGAGCTTAGTTGTTACGAAGCTAACGTTACTTTAACGTACGCTGAACCATCGCAAGTCCAACAAGCCGTGTTTATAACCCTGCTGGACCGAGTTTAGAGAAGAAAGTGAATTGTGATAGTTATGGAAGAAGCGGAGACTGTCCCGGTACTTTCCCAGAAAAGGTTAGCGAGCTCCTCAAATTTCATAAAAGCTAATGTTTGTTAGCGCGTTAGCTGACCGTGTTAGCGCGAAAGCTAGGTAGCTTTAGCATATGTTACGTGTTTTTAGCATCTTCGGTGTTTGTAAGTTAACATAAAAGAAAACTTAACATGTATAGCTGATGCTAAATATATATTAATATTATGTTTGTGGCTTTGTAGTGTTATATCTGAGTCTAAAATAGGCTTTCTATAATTCGTGGTGGACGTTATCGGTTCCCATTTTCTCATGCTGAACTTAATTCAGCTGCTATGACTATCTGCATTATTTTACATATAAAGAAACGCATTGAAAATTTAAGAGATTAAACTGCACGATTCTGGTGGTGGGCGTTTCCTTTGTTGGCTCATATGTTTTGATAAGTCATGAGAGCGTCGAAAATATGTTGACAACATGCTCGGCCAGGCATGGATTTATGCCCTAAAATCGAAGCAAAATTTAACCCTTAAACAGCTAGCTCGACATCGGGTTTCTTGTGCTGCATCCATGTGCCTTTTACTAGCTTGCAAACCGCTGAAAATCTTAAAATAAGTTATACGTATTTTAAATACACAAAAAAAAACTCCCACCATGGCAAGAAATGTCCTGTAAAAAATAAAGGAGTACAAGGTGACAACGAAATGATCTGAAGATAAGCCGGTCGAGGGCAATTACTAAAAATTAAGAAAAAATATATCAAGTATTTAAAACACATACAAAACCCCACTTAATTAGCACTTTGACAAGAAATGTCCTGCAAAAAATAAAATGGTAAAACACGTTGAACCCCCCCCCTACACCCTTTTTTTTTCTTTAAAGGAAATCAAGCCATTTTGCTTAGGTTTTAAAGGGTTAACATAATGTGGGGAAAAACAGGTTTAAAGGCTTATTTTACAAATAAAGAACACAGTTGGATGTCGTGGTCAACAGAGAATAGACTTTTTCCTCATAAATCATTTTGCCCATTATTTTCTGCATTAATCTCTATAAACCCTATGAAAGCAATAGGAAAAAAAATACCAAAAGTCCAAGACTCAAGTTGGATTTATTACTGTATTACACTATCTGAGCCTAATTTAAAGTCATCATGTCTCACAAACCTGTAGCTAGATGGCAGCAAGTGTCTAATCATTTGCTCAGTTATTGAGATACTTGAGGAGCTGCAAATATTAATTGTTAACTCCTAAATTAATTGCGAACTAATTAGATCTTTTTAAAGTCAAAATATTATGCTTCCAGCTTCTTAAATGTGAATCTGTTTTTCAACCTCTATATGACAGAAAACTGAATAACTTTGGGTTACAGACAAAGCATGACATTTGAGTATGTCATTTTGGGTTTGGGAAAACACTGATTTACATTTTCATCATTTTCTGACAATTTATTGACCAAACTAACTGAGTAATCAAGAATATAATCGACAGATTGAATGACAGTGAAAGTAATTCTCAGTTGCAGCCCTTGTCTGCCTGACTTAAATGTTGTCAAAACCAACTTGCATCATGTCACCCAGCTGCAGGAGCTTTTATTGGTTTGTGCAGCACAGTGCACTCTGGTTGCAAAAATAAATGCCACAGCTCTCTCTGTCTTATCTGGTGATGTAGCACCACTTTTCAAAAGTAATTGCATCTTTCTAATGGGAAGACAGCCCAGTTTTATGAAAATAATGTGTTTTCAGCAGTGAAATACTTTAAGTACACTTTAAGTAAGTGCTATATTCCTTTGTAATTTTTCTTTCACAGAGCTGCGTAAGCAGAAGTTGATGGAATACTTGTCAGGAAAAGGAAAACTGAAACAGCCAAACCCTAAGTAAGAAAAAACAACCCTTTGCATGACATCTCACAAACAATGTGTTAAACTTCATCTGCTACTGCTGTTGTGGTTAATGATGTAACTAAATTTAACTCCTCAGGCCATACCTTCGCAATGACTACCAGGTTAAAAAGCCTGTCACATCGACACTAAAGGTGGGTGTGCCTTATAAACAGTTGTGTGTTTTGTGTGTGAGTGAGTGAAAGTGTGTTAATGAGTGCGCATGTATATCTTATCAAAAAAATACCAAAACTCACCTGCAGTATATTGACTCTTAGCCCTCATTTGCAGATTTAAGGGTGTGTAAAACAACATAATTTCAAAAGTAGGGATGTCAACATCTACACGTGTAAACGGATACACGGATAACAAATCATAACCGTTCAGAAAAATCAATAACCGTTTACACGTCATTTTTTCCTCTCCTCCTCCTCGTTCATTTCTCACCAATAGTATTTTTAGGGGTGATAATGTTGCCTGAAAGCTTAAGATAATAACATTAACTAACTATACACTTAAATGTTCCCACTAATGCAGTTATCCGCATACATTATAGATGCACAGGTGGCAATGTTACGTTGATATTAAAAAAAAAAACCGCAGCCACAGCCAGTGTCGCGTCACTTCAAGTTGACTCTGGGCCGCATGGACAACAAGCAACAAGCGATGAACAAGCGGAGCTTAAAAAAATATATTGTACAAAAGTGAGCAATAGTTAAAACAATGATTAAAAAAGAAGGTTAAACCTTTTTCCAGCTTTCACTTGTACGTTTTCTTGTCTGTTAAAATTGATGATTTTATTTTCAACTCATTTTACTTTCTGTCATAAGTAGGTCTAAGCCTTAAATGGTGAGATGGATTGCCTACTTTTTAAGTTCTGTTCGCTGAATAAACGTTTTTGTGCCATAACTAACTACTGGAATGGCTTTGATTTAATGAGATTAGGAGGTATTTGAATGGAGACAGAACCATCTAGTGGTTATATAGAGCAACTGCGATAGAAAAAGATCATAAATCGTGGAACCGGGTACACGTCGGTTAGAAGTCCCGTTTACACGTGTAAAATTGTAAACGTTGACACCCCTATTCAAAAGAATGATGTTGTCATCCACATGGTGCTGAGGTATGTGCGATACTTGGACTGAATTGTTTTTTTGTCTCACTCATTCTTCCATTTAATGTTTTTGCTTTCACAGGCGGTTATGGGAAAAGAGAACAAGGCTCCAGCTGGCACATTCAGACAGGAAGTTAGGAAAATTCCGACTGTGGCTGCTCAGTCCACAAAACAACCTGCCAGAAGAGCATCTGGTGTCACAAACACAGTGAATGTAAAAGCCAACATCCTGACCAGACGGCAGAATACCAATCATTCATCTGAAACCCAGAACCCATTAAAGCCAAAACCTAATCATAACCCTGTGCTGACAAGAACCTACACCGTTGTGTCACTCAAATCCAACCTGAATGCAGCCATCCATCTTAAAAAGCAGCCAAATACAGGAATTCCATCTTCAGGCAGAGTCTCTGTGAATGCAGCCCGTACAGTTGTAACAAACGCAAACAGCAGAGTCAGTGGGAGCTCAAATGCTAACTGGTCATGTCCAATGAAGACAGCTAGTATCGGGTGAGCGTAGGCCCCATGGTCACAACAACAACAGGACTCATTCCTGCAGTGACGCAGCCAAGAAACAATCAAAGACAAAACTTAACACACACCTCTACCACAGCAGCTGAAACAACCACCGCAACCTTGACTGTAGCTAACAGGGTGCGATCCAGTGCCTCGTCATCAGCTTCTGTTTCCCAGCAGTCTGCCATGGTTCCGAGGAAAACATTACCATCCACAACCCTAAACAACCCTGTTAATGAGAGATGTACTGCTGGGAATAAAGTTCAGCATCGGACCAAACCAAACTCTAAACCACTTCTGGGTAAACAATCTCAGCCAGCTTGCAGGAGCCAACTATCAAGTGGAATGAAATCAACATCCACATCCTCCAAGTGCACAGCAGCACCTGTGAAGTCAGGGGGGAGAGTTGGGTTGTCAAAAATTAATAAATCAGCTGGTCAACCCACAGACAGGTCCACAAAGCAGACTGAAGTGCATAAAAACGGCCAGTTATGCAAAGTCGGCTCCCAAACATCCTCAGGACCAGCAAGCAGGTGCAGTTCCAGAGCAGTCAGCGGGGTTACGCGAGGTGCTGTGGCTGAGCTTGAAAGGAAAACCAAGACATGTAAAGAGACAGATGGCAAGAAGGGACACAGTTCAGCAAATGTCCCTCCACCAAAAAGAATAGGCGCTTCAGTGATGTCCCACACAGTGCCACAGCCGCCACGGACCATCAGCATTACTTGTCAGGGCACAGACATGAAGACGCCAAAGCTCCCTGTCAGGAATCTTCCCCAGACTGAGGGAAAGAAACTGACTGCTGCCCAGGAGGAGAGAATGTAAGTAGAAAAATATGACTATCAGTAAATGTATAGCACAAACTATGATATGACAGCATTGAAACATTACTTTTCCAGCATCCGCTGTACTTGACGGTTGGTAACAGTTCTTAGTTGACAGTTCTGTCTGATATCAGGCACTAAGGTGACAGATTAGGAATGTGACCAAGCTTTCTATACCATGATAAGACAAAGGGTCAAAATATTTACCAATAACAAAGCCCTTTCTGGGAGTTCACAAAGTGTAATTTGCAAGATTAAATTGCTAAGTATGTACAAACAAAGCTTTCTTAGCTCAACTCCACTTTACTTTACACACGGTGCACCAACACACACTTCTATTGGGTCATAAGTGATGATTGAGAGAGATTATTTCTGCATGTGTGTCTTCAGAGGTCTAAAGACGCATCACTTTGACTGCTACCCAAGAGGAGAGAATTTGGGTAAAGAGGTACAGCTAGCGGTAAATTTATAGCCCGAAACTATGATAAGACAACACTGAACCATTACATTTTCTGCATCCACTGTATTTGACCATTGGCAAGAAGTTGAATTGACAGTTCTGTCTGCCATCAGGCAATGAAACAAGATAAGAAATCTGATTGAGCTTTCCAAGCTAAGTTTTGATGCTTTACGGTTTTTTAGAAAAATCCTGCACAATGTATTTTTACCGGTGATTCACTTTGTCAAACATCCTTTAGTTTTATGGCTTTACAAGATTTATTGAAGAATACTTCAGATTGAGTATTGCTGTGCAGCAATCTCAATATCAGAATGGGAATCTGTATTCGAAGATTCTCATTATTGGTGATTTCCTAATCAATTTGATTGTGCCCCAACTCAATCAGAGCTGGTGAAACAGAGTGGTGAAGGGATGATGTATTTTTGTAGGCCAACCAGGAAGTTCACATCGCACTAGTTCCCTCGTCAAAAACTTTATGGGATTTTTGAATGGGATTTGCATTTATCGCCAAAAATAAGCTTTCTGATGAGCACAAGTTTATGAGACTTACATGTTTTGTTTAGCATGATAATCTTCACAGGTGAACACCACTTTTATGAGTTTTGAAGCGTAAATGAAATCACTAGAAGCAAAAAGCTATTGTTAGGCTTTACACGAACTACACCACAGTCGCACGACTTTGACGTCATAACGTCAAACCCTGTAAAAACGCTTTAAAACACGATAGAAAAATATTGTAAACAGATAAATCTTCAAGTTCGAGTGCCAGTCTGTAAAGCTGTAAAGGCGTACAAGTGGGCTTAATGAGTTTGCTGTGATGACGTCTAACATCCCCAAAGAAACACTGTAGTCCCATTTAGCCACTTGTTAGCAACCGCCTTTTTTAAGACGAGTAAAATCTTAAAAGTTAAAAAATCGGGTTTAGCCTGTGTTAACCACAGACCTTATTTACGGCATTTTACCAAAAACCCATAGACTTTAAGACAAGGGAACCGTTTTAGGACTCGTTACTTCACCACTCTATTCAGATTTGATTGATGGTGATACACATGCCCACACATCACCCTGGTCTTTGAATCCTGTGGACACACCAGCAATCTGGCAGTTTATACTCAGTGTATTTATAATACTCAAACTGTCAAACACACACCTCCATGTTGTTTTGATGGTTAATTAAACAGTAAGTTTCAAAGTAAAAGCAACTACAAACTCAGGTCTGAAGTGCCATCAAAATGTGCACTAGTTGTTTAAAGGAGTAGATGGTTTTCCTAAAAGGTTAATATGTCTCTTTAATTATAAGTAGACACCAAGAGTCGTTCATCCAGAATAGAATGTTAAAGGCATCAACCCCAGTTTGTTGAGGGACCTCTGGTATTCAGCTTCTACTGTGCTGTCCAATAAAGTAAACAAAAAAAGCTGTCTTTTCAATGTGCTCTCTGCTCTATTTTTTGGTCTCAAGGAGAAAACTACAGGAATGGCGGGAAGCCAAGGGAATTTCCTACAAGCGCCCCCCAATGCCGGTGAAACCTCAGGTCAGGCGCACTATAGCTGTGCCCCAGCCTTTCTGGGGAGCCATGAATGAGGAAGATGAGGCTCACTCCCTCATCTGTGCCGTGGACAGATCCCTGGCTGATTGTATCAAATTGCTTGGAGAGGTATGTGGCGTGGAGTCAGGATTTTTTGGTTTAGCCTGATTTCCCACTGGATATGACATTTCACTGGAATGCTTGTGGTGGACAAACCCTGGAAGGTGGGGTTTGATAGACATTTTTTAATATGATGATAAAATGAGAGAGCAAATGAAAAAAAATGTAATCCATGTGAGTTGGCGCTGTACTCGAAATGGACTACTTTGCCTGGCCACGTTGGCATGCTAAATGTTTCCAAAAGGCCAAACTTGATGACTTATATACAGAAGGCCTAGTAATAATTTAACCATGCACACAAAGTCTCTTTTGGAAGGCATTGATAGTGCTGCTCTTGTTTATGTAAAGTCAAAAAAGAGGTTCTGGGAGAGGATCATACTGAGCTTCACCTGGCCAATCACTGCATAAGTGGGCATAATTTTCAATTTTGGGCAGTTAGACAAATTATTATGTTGCTGGATCACACAACAAGCACTTTAGTTGAAGCATGCTGATGCCCCTACTTGTGTGAGTTTGATGTGAGCCCTCCTTGTATCCACAGGGTTTCCCTCCAGACCAGGTGAAGGAGGTTCTCACACGACTGCCGGCAGTGTCCCAGAAGTTTGCCAAATACTGGATCTGTCAGGTCCGCCTGATGGAACAAGAGGGCAACCTTGATGTCCTGCCCATGTTTGAAGAGGCTGTTGGTGTTGTGTTGGAGGTAATAGTGTATGTGTAGTGAGCAGACCTGGTTTCAGGCAGTATTGTATATACATTTGCATCATTTGCACATACTGTACATTGAATCGTGTGTTTAATTTTCCTGATAATATATTTTTTTAAATCTAAAAACAGTTTCTCAATTAAATTTCCAAAACATAGTACGTTGTACGTTTTGGCAGTATGATAGAAAGGGGTGGAAATTACCAGAGCCCCCGCAATATGATATTATCACTATACTTAACTCACAATACAACATTAATGCCATTTAAAATGCTTTGTGATATGTTGACTATTGGATAAACCGATATTAGTATAAACTGCAATTTATTACTTTTTTCAACGGCAATTTAATGAAAAACTTTGTCAACTCAGATACATTTTTCAGTCATTTACAAAAGTTTCATATAAGCACTGCCTAATAAGACTGCTGATTGTATATATTTTATAAATATATATGTAAGTTCAGGCTTTTGTTATTTTAATATTAACTTCAAAACAGAATCCAACAAAAACGTTTAATGTAGCGGCCCTGTTGAAATTACTGAGCAGCTTAAGCACCAGCATTAGTATTTTGCCTGAACTCTGCTTGACTTCTCTCAGCTAAGTCTCTATTATCATTGACAGGCACAGCAGCAAAAAATTATGGAAGTGCAAACTTCCTTCCAGTGCAGATAGCTGACTGGGACTTATCAACAAAACAAAACCAACAAAAGTTATCTCAGCTGACCTCCTCCTGCCTATTAATTGTAGTTATCAAAGGCAAACATGGCTGCTACAGCTGGCTGCAGCAAAACAGAAACAAACATCACAGAGCGAGGTTGTTTTGGACATAATATCACATTTTTGACCAATGTATGGGAATAAAGTTACAAAGCGGTAATGTGATTTAAATACAAGATTTTCATGTTATGGACAAATAGTTTCTTTATTATTGTTACACATTAATCAATTCAATTTGGAAGCTTACCTAAAAAATAAATATAATATATGTAAATAAACTAGCTATCTAACTAAATATAAATAACTTCAGATGTTAAGCGATGTAATATTATTAGTCATAAATACATCATCTGCCTTGAATAGTGATTGACAGTTGTGCATGCTAACTGTAGGTGTAGTTTTTACTTTTTTAATGATGCAGTATCCACCCTGTTGTGCAATCCTTGTCAAACGTGTAATCTTTTATAGGAGAATCTCCGGCGACATCTTACCTTGAGAATAATTTAGTGTCAGTCATTGCGTTTAACGGTAAAAGATCTGTTTACATTGCCATTTCTGTTGCTCTAACTTTTTACCCTCAGATGCCCAGAGCCCATGTCGTCGTCATTTTAATGTCTGTTTTCAACAAAAGAAATACATTTTATTGTAAAACTGATTTGTGCCCCCCCCCACCTCCCTTCACTGTATAGTTTGGATTTTTTAGATTGTGCCTGACAGCTTTATTTGTTATAAAGTGATCAGAATAAACAATTTATGTTGTTTTGTTATCTGAAATTAATAATTTCTTCTCTGCTTGTGCTTTATTGTAGCCAGTGGACGAGCTGCGGACTGTGGTGTTTGAGATTCTGAAGAAAAAGGACGAGATCAAAGGTATTTGGCCTGCATGTTTGGAACCACTGTAGTTTCCACTCCGGCAGTTCCTCTCACCTCTATGGAGGGGTTTAAGTCTTTTTTTGGTTTGGCAGCTTTTCTGCTTTTATTTATGCTCACTGATTTTCTCAGTGTAGACTTAAGTGAAAAGCTCAAAAATCCAGTTGCGTGCCCAGCACCAAATGGCAGACAGTCAGGAACTAAGTGGTGAACACAGGGGAGCATTTAGCAGCTGAAGAGGTGGATATTTTTTCGTTTGCGTTGTCGGCCAAGACTAATTTAAAAGATGACTAAATGTTGGACGTGCGTTTGGGGGTACACAAAAACTACTGGCAGATTAATGCTACGTTGCTCTGTATCTTGTAGATGCCATAGTTCCTAACACATTCGGCAATTTGTGAGATATTAAAATTTTTACACAGAGACCACACTTTATGCTTCCTTGCATTTTTACACAGAATCAAACAATGGTGGCATTATCCTGCTACAGTTTGTGATTTTAAATAGCTTCCAGCTTTGCAGAACAAAAGAGGTGTGACGGTTTTGACTTTTAAAACAGCAGTGTCTGCTTCAAGTGTGATGGAGAACGTACACATCAGCAGCCCTTTCTACAGTTAACTAACAGCAACAGTTGATTTCTTTTCCCAAATGTGTGTTACATTCAGAGCGGCGGCACGATATTCTTGCTTTGAACAGGCTCTGTGTAAGTGGCTGTTGTGTTTGCAGATAATTGACTAAAAAATCAATTAATGCAGCATTAGGTTTAGTTTATTATTGTTTTTTATTTCAGCAGTGAAATTGAAATAGAATGCAAAGTTTTGCAAATTATAAGGTTTTCTAAAATGAAGTAAGTCAGATTTTCATGTTTTCATCAGCATCTACAGAAAATGAGAGAGAGGAGGACCACAGTCAAACAGTTGACAGCACTCCTGAGAGCATCAACAACCCAATGATGACTCCTAAACCTGTCAGAGCCCTCATCTGTGGAGAGAGAGGAGACTCATCTGTAGTCAAGTACAAGATCACAGCAACTCCTGGGTATGTGGTCATTATTACAACTTTGAGCAACTTTAAGTTTGAATGTTTTTCATGCTGCACAAATTGTTTCTGCTTTGTTTAGTGAAGTAGAAAATATTTTGTCAGTGTTCCAGACTCCTGACTGAACCTGGTTATTGTTTTATTGTAAACTCTCAAATCTGTAACATTAGTTATGAACACAGGTCACATTTAGTAGTTTTATGTTATCTGCATCGTAGACTCGGTTGAACTGCTGGCTAACAACGCCAGTAAAATGTGTTTCCATCAGACTTGGCACACAGGATGCATTTTCCTCCCATTTTTTTAAAGTTTCTAACAGAAACCAACAGTTTGAATTCAACTGTAATTATCGATAATACATATTAGTCGCCAGCACAAATTTCAGCTTTGCCTGAATGACTGAATCATAAATGGCAGCTGGCGAGAGACAGAAACAAGAATTTGTTCCAAGTCGAGGGCGAATTTTTTGCCTGATATCTTCACACTGGAAACATCTGGATGAGGAAGAGAGATTCAAGCATGATGAGAGTTTGCAATGCTGCTTTTGGACAGGTAATGTACTAGTTAATCATAAAGTATGTGCCTACATGTCGAGCAGGGTTGGAAATTAACTGTTGGATTACAAAACCTACCACCCACTCAATTGCAATGGCTATTTTGACTAATGATTGGAGCAAATCTGGCAGCCATTTGTATAATATTACAGCATTTTGCTGATGGCTGGTGCTAATTTCCAGCCCTGGTGTCAAGATAGAGTTTTCTATCTTCCACTAATGTTTGTTTACTTATATTTGTAGGCCAGCAGGAAGTTTTAAAAGTAGAATTGCTTTATGTTGCAGAAACTAAACATTTGGTTGCCATTGTTAGTCACGTTGTCTTTTGAGTAGTGAAAACACTATGCAGTCATGGGTCAGCTTAACAATAGACATGTGCCATAAACTAGGATTTAAAGGCTTAATTACAGTTTAAAATAGTGGTTTGTGTTTCTCAGATTCTTTACAGATTTTTAGTCTCAAGTGTAATCAGTGTCCACCCTCCATTCCCAGTATTCAGAATACTAGTAGATGTCTGTGTGCGCACGAGTAAACACCAATGCATGTGTAGTGATGTCGATATCAAACAGGATCGATATATTTATTCAGTGGTCAGCGATCCAAAATCACAGATGCAAAGTGAGAACATCAATACATATCATCAGTTTCAAGATACTCTTTTATTTTAAATTCCCATGGCACACTATGTTGCCACTTCTGTCCAAATGCAGCTCCTTCATTAACATTCACACAGTGTTATTGGCCTGATGACTGGCAGACAAGAGTAATGAGCCAAGACAAAGAAAATGAAGATATTTATTGATGTCATCTCATATCGACCACTGCCCTGAATTAAATCGCACCGAAATCATATTGTGGCGGACTTCTTAGTGATATCAGCAGATATCGTATCGTTGTAGAAATAGTCGGTATATTGTAATGAAACTTGTGATTAACACTTTTATATTGAAATTATTTGATTTTGGGCACACATTGTCAGCTGTCTGTTGTCCATTATTTTGTATATGTTAAAGTGGCCAAAGGCCAATAATTGGTTGCTAATTTGTCAAAATGGTTGCCAATTGCAATTCGGCAACCGTTACTTTTGAGCCCGGCAGACATTGGTTACCGAAAGTATGTGATGGCTGAAGGGCAAGTATTAACATGGGATAATGTAATGCTTGATTCTTGTTTAGTTAACGCGCGGCGAGTCATTCCCCCTCAGACATGACAGTCATTCTTTTCCTTGGAAAGGAAATGATTGTTGGAAGGAAATCTTGTCGATTTCACAGATCTACTCAACGTATATCTATATTTATCATTTTATTAACAGGAAAAACAACGAGTGAGTAAGTTGTATGCAGACGCTGGTAAGGTCAAAGGGCTGAGGAGGGAGAAAGATGACACCGAGGCTGGCATGACACTGTGTACTCAAAACTAATTTATAATTATTGCTCGAAGGCTGAAACAGTTGAAAATTCTGAATTTTTCTTTCTTTTCTTTTTAAGCGGCCCTTCAAGCCAACAGAAAGAAACTGCACGAGTTAACGGCCAAGAGGTTCGCTTTTTCACTCCAGTTAGACGCTCAGTGCGAATCGAGAGATCCTCAATGCGATACCCCACGTCCCTCCAGGACCATGATCTCTGCGTGACCTCCTACAATGACCTGATCTCCGAGGAGGATAACAAGAAAAGTGAAGAGCAGGCGGCCAGGGAAACCAGCCCGTCTGTTAACAACACGCCGATGTACGTCTACAGACAGAATGAAGCCCTTAAAGACAAAGTGTTCGTCCAGCTTGTCTACGATGAAGGCGTTTAGTTGCACATGCTTCATCTACACCAGTTTGCAGCTGAGAAAAAAATCAGATTCACAAAATGAAAAAGTATGTGCATACTTTGGTTTTGGCTTGTTTCACCCTTTTCCTAAAAAGATGGCGAGTTTTATCCTTGTAAAGGTAGAACGTGACATTTTTGGCAATGTCCTGTTTTTATGTAATAAGGTATTTCTTGCACTTGTTTATGAAGACGTTATTGGGTTTATCCCAACAAATAATGTGGTGTACATAGTTATGTAAAATAAATGGCTGTTTTTTTTTTTTAAACCCAATGTTTTTATCTTATGCTTTTGTCGTCTTTATGTTCCATGTGGACCCCTCCATCATACAGACGCCTGCACTTTTAGAACCGCAACCAAAACCTTTGTCATGCTGGGCAAAGTTTCAAGTTTGAGTCGGTAGTGATGAGCAATTTCTCACACTTGCCTCATTTCGAACTGAAACTGTGTACGCCACGCAACATGAAACTTTGTTGAAAGGGTTTCAGCACACCTTCAAATGACAGGCAGTGATTCAGTGAAGTGAAGCATTAAGTGACCATGACAAAACGTATATGTCATGACATGCAGGTATCATGCGTCTTCCTGACACTTTTCACAGAAATGAATTGCAAAACAAATCGACTCATTTGTCTGAGAGTCTGTAAAGTTCCACTTGCTGATATTTGTGTTAAAATTTGTCCGTTTTAAGTTGCTGTTGTTTAAGATAATTTGATCTGAACTCTGTCAGTGCAGCTTCTACATTTGGGGATGCAATGGTGATTTCATGCTGATTTTACTCGTGCAAGGTGCTGATTTTACTCGTGCAAAATGTGTAACATGAAGTTCAGAACAGCAGGGGGACATAAAGCCATGAAATTCCTGCCTTGAAGAGGCAGAGTAAAAGGGGCTACAGTCTAATGCCACGTGTGAGCAGAAACACATAGAGCTTTATAGCAGGTGTAAACAGGCTCTTTCTGAACTGAAAAATTCTATAAACCTGACCTTTTTAACCTTTATGGGGTTATGTCATGGAAAAATAATAACTTACACACTTGAGCAATCAGGGATAGTTGCCCTGTTGGCCTCTAGAAGGAGCTTGTAAAGTCTTCAGTAAATCAACAGCTGCTGGCATCAGTCCCGCTGAATCAGAGGAGAGGTATTCTAGTGCAGTTGGAGCCATGGGATGATGCAACACACATTTCCTCATGCCTGTGTGTAGGATTTAGTGGCATATAAAAATCACGAGGTTGCAGGAGTGACACTTCTGCCGTGTACCCATTTTAGGAAAACTATGGTGGCTGAAGCATAAACGTAAAAAGACAAATAACCCTTTTTGATTTGTCCATTTTATGCTACAACACAGCTCATTCTGAGATAATGAAAACACAGTGATTCATGGCTCTAAATTGCCCTGAGGTGTGACTGTGAGTGTGTATGGTTGTTCGTCTATATGTCGGCCCTGCGATAGTCTGGCGAACTGTCCAGGGTGTACCCCGCCTTCCGCCCGATGACAGCTGGGATTGGCTCCAGCCCCCCGCGACCCTTACAAGGACAAGAGGTTACAGAAAATGACTGACTGACTGACAGTGATTCATGGTTTCAGGTGCTTACACACAAATTAAACATTTCTAAGAATATTATAAACATTTCTGCAAATCTATGACCCTGAATCATATACACTGGACCTTTAAGAAGCCTACTGAATTCTCAAAAGAAGTGAATATTGTGTTTCGTCTTTATATGTATTCACATGTAAGAAAATGTGTTCAAAATTAAACGAGGTGCGGTCAGACAGTGACTGACCTCTAATGGTATGCCCAGTAATGGATGGTTTCTAGGTGTACTATTTGTTCATGTACTAAACCAGAACAGGAAATATGTTTTCTTAGAACCTTAATTTCATTTTGATTAAAAAAATGTGGAAAAATGTTAACTGATGTATCTGGCAAGTATATCTGCTCAATGTTCTCATCTTTTCAGCAAGATTGTGTCTCAAATTTAAGCTTCTTTTAATTCAACAAAGTGGAAAAAAAGTTGGTATTGTACACTTCTACAAGTCACAGATATATTGCATTTGCACGTTATGTAGCAGATACATTTTAATTTTATGTTTCAACAATGCTGTAATACACGTTGTTAGGTTAAAGCACAAAAACTACTTGTTTATGGTCAGGAAAAGATCATGTTTTGGCTTAAAACACCTCATTGGGCATTGTCTTGGCAGGAAAATCAGCCACTTGTCTGTGCAAAATAACCGCTTTTCCCGCAATTATGTCTTGTGCCTAAACAGCTGGTGGAAACGCAGCAAAGACTCACTTAATCCCAGCAAGTTTGTTTGTTGGTCTCCAACAGCGGTCTGCAGCTTGGCAGGTGTCTTGCCAACATGTAACACCATCCACCAAACCCTCCACCTCCTGCAGAGAAAGTCAGTCATCTACAGTAATACCTCACTTTAGAAACATTGATATGATAGTCAGCTGTGGGTGAGCATCTGCCGTCCTAGTTTTTGCACTGTGTCCCACACCATTGCGGACCCATGTCAGCTTTATTTGGCCACTTCTTTGTTGTAAAGCATGCTGGGCTGCATTTCTTGTATGAAAGATGCGATACAAATAAAGTTTATTATTATTATTATTATTATTATTATTAATTCAGCGTATAGAATGGGCTTCGGAGATGACAGAGCTTGTCTGTCTTTAGCAGAAACTGTTTGTCACTGTATGTTTTATTGTTTGCTAGCACAAAGTAAATGTCCTTAGTTCTTTCAGAATCGGGTTGTGTTGTCAACATGCTAACTGGCTAACTAGCATTTTAAGTCCGTCCTGTCAATCTTCCAGTTTCCCTTTTTGAATGATGATACAGACAGCCGCTGCTAAGAGTTATTTTCTTTAATGCAGTTGCAGAACGTACGTACTTGGTGGCCTCTGGTTGTAGTTTTTGTGGTGCATTAATGTGCAACTTTGTCCGAGCTATAGGTGATGGAGCACTTGACTTTTGTCACCACTAGTTCTTTGATGTCAGTTTGGTGTGTCTTGACCTTAAATTTTGCCAAGCATTTTTACAGAACACACAGTAAGAACAATTCTATCAATGGAAAAAAAAAAACATCCCCATCCAAACATAATCTTGTCTGCAGTAGTGTTTTCCCCAAAAGGAAACTGGAAAAAAATATCAGCAGAATAGAAATTTTATTTCTGGTTGACAAAAAAAAAAAGTAATAATGTATATGTAATCTTCTGAATGGGTTACATAACACAAAACAAAACAAAGAGATCCACAGGGGGGTCAGTGAGGGCCAGCAGTTCATGAAATGCCCCAGACCCTGCTTGTGTGTAAATACGCCCATTTCTGCTGAATATCAAGGGCACACTGCAGGCTCTCTATCAGTTTACAGTCCTGCTATTATTTTTATCTGATGTTTATATCATGGGGGCAATTCAAGGCAACAACAAGGAGAGATAAGGAGCGTGCTGCACTCAGAAAAAAATAGGTCGCGGGTAAGTAAAAAGTAAAATATTTCAAGAAAAACATCAGATTTTAATTTTTTTTTATTTCTCTGGAGCGTCATGGAAAAGAAAAAGTTGTTCATTTATCTGCACTCAAGTTTCTGAGCGATGTCACATGCAGTTGAAGACATAAATTGGCGAGACAGCATGGCCATTCCGGGAATGTGGTGTTTTTGGTCCATCCCATTATCGCGTCCCGCTGGCTGAGGCTGAAACTACGTAGTCAGCCTGTCAGCCTATTTAAAGGGTTTCACGTCGCTGCATTGAGAGGAGAAAGCTGCACCGCTGCACACCGCCGACCTCACAAACAACCTCATACGCTCTCTGCGCATCTTCACAAAACTTCATCACTTAAGGTAAGCGACTGTTGAATACTTTTCAAACATGCACATTAACTTTGCATTTCTCTTCTGTGTAATATCCAGCCGTGATCACTGAGGTGTTATGACACTTATTTCCAAACTGCATGCACCTCAAACATTACTCTGCAGCATAACACTCGTTTATAATTCCAGTCTACAGAAAATGTTTTAGAAAGGAGCCTACTTTGTTTATGCCAGAATAGAAAGCATTATTTTTACCATGTTTTCTTTCGTGCGTCTCTGTGTTCTGAAGCAGTTTTGCGCCAAGATAATGCTGCCAGAAATTCAATCATGCCAGTGTTGATAGGATGGGGCTTTAATCCAACCAGCGTGGCACTGCAGTCCTTATTTATCCCACTACTCAGAGCTAAAAGTTCAACTAAATAGTGCCAGCGGTGGGAGAAATAGTCAGATCGGTTATCGGTAAAAGTAGCACAATTAAAAAATAAAGTGTAACTCCTTCAAAATCTTAGTAAAAACGGATTTTGGGGGAAATGTACCTCAATTAATCGTTCCTTGGTTATTATATTATTGCACTAATAATGTAACCAAGTACAATTCTGAGTTACTTGGACGAGAGTATTTTCATTTCATGACGATTTATACTTGTACATGAACTTTTAAATGCACTGCATTATCTGACAGCTCTAGTTACTTTACAAATTAAGAATGTGCATACAAAACATAAGATTATTAATATGATGTATTGTACAACTACCCAACAGTATGCAAAATTTGAGAATAATCAGTCAAGTCATCATTGTCTTCATTAACAGTAAACTGGATAACAGTTGGACTGGATCACAATTTGGACAAAACAAGAAATTTGAGTATTTTTAACACATAAGAATATAATTACAACAGGGGAGGTTGACCTGCAACTATAGCTGATATAGATTGTTGTAAAGTTAATTTGCAACAATTTTTAAACAATCAGATAATACATTTTTTTTTATGCAAAAATGACAACTTATCTGCTTCCATCTTCTAAAATGTGAGGATTTGCAACTTTCATCTCTATTAGATTATCAAGAATTGAATATCTTTGGGTTTTGGTTGGAGCTAGAATTTGTCATAGGTTTTGGAATATTGTGACGTTTATTTTTTATATTTTTATATTTTATAGTATACAATGAATTGATTGACTTGAAGAGTAACAGGAACCAATAAAAGAAAAAGGTAGTTGCTGCCCTTTCATGTAACAGAGGTTCCAACATGGAATAGAATTGGAAATATTTTGTGTACATAGAATACTTTATGCATCTTAACCACTAGTAATGTGTTTTGTATGTAAAATGTGTAGTTTGTAGTGTAGTTTATTACAAAAGTTAATCTAACCTAGTCAACAGTGATTATAGCTGGACATAGCCACTGGAAACAAAACACTGTCTTCATGCCAAAAAGAGTAACAAAACATCAGTGAGCAACTGGATCTGCTTTATCTCTAATCCACTCAGCTTTAAGCAGACTGAGAATCTGATGCCTGTTTTACACTGCCTGCTCAAGAGTACTGAGCGAGTACTGAGAGACTCTTCTGAACCATGTTGAACTGGAAAGTATAAAGTTTTTGAAGTGCCGCAGATTGTGTTTGTCTAATCGAAGGTTTTTTCTGTCCTTCCCCTCATGTCAGAACAACACTGAGGAGACATCATGGTTGAAGGAACCGAGCAATCTGTTCTTAAGATTAAAGGTGGGAAATATGTGACAATCTCGAAATTGAAGAACGGCGAAGTGAAGCTGTGCGCTAAGGATAATCAGCAAGGTACAACTGCTTCCTAATGACCTTGACTATTTTCAGAGTAACAGAACTGCAAAAAGTGCCCGCTAATTTGATGCCTCATTGAATGATTATCGATTGTTGAGGCAAATTTATTGACTCAAGCACATAATTTGTTGTCTTGCTTCTGTCCTCAGCTCCCACAGCCTACGTGCAGACACGGGAACTAAACAATAAAAAGCAGATAGCTTTCATTTTCAAGCGTACAAACAGTTTCTATCTCCCAAAGGTCGATGGAACAAAACTCATGGTAAATATAAACCTTCATCGCATAAACAATGTCCAAATCAGTAATAGACATGATAATGCTAGTGAAATCCATTGTGAATCAAATCCATCCAAATCCAAAAAAAAAAAAAATCCAAAAGTGTTTTTTCTTTGGCAACTGGGATTGTTTTAATTGAAATAAGTCAAGCTGCCAAAGAAAAAGCACTCATGGATACATGATCTGGATGACTGAGAACCTTCATCAACATGTGAATGAAAACGTGTGTTTACATTGTGTTTTGTGTTTTCACAGTTGGATAGGATTGCCAGCAGTACCATCCCTCCCAAGTCTTCTTTCACAGAAAGTCATTGGTTTGAGATGATAAACCCAAAAGCTGGTGAATATCACTACCTTCAGTCTGTGGGAAGCAGTCAGTTCCTCGCATTGGATTCCAATAAAAGCACTGTCCGCCTCTGTGCAGTCATGGAGGAGGGAGTTCAGGTCACAGCTAGAACCACAGCGTAGAGGTATGCACTGATTGCTTTTTCCAAAGTTATTTTGTATTTGTTTTTATGTTCTATATTTCTTATTCTTTAAAATGTTTGAACATTTTAACCAAGAACATATGACTTCTCTTTGCTTTAATGGTCATTTTAATTAGTCATATCTATATTAAGTGTAATAGTGCTTTCCCAACATTTAAAAGCTGAGAAAAAAGGACTATTTTCCCCCTTGCCGACCTTGGCTCCAACAGTGATTTGACACCAACTGTATCTTTTCATTAAAACTGAAGTTCACACTAATTCAGCCAATCCTCCCAGTCCTCACTGTCCGTCTGTGTTGTTTATTCCACAGGTCTCCATCATAAGCTGAGCTTCATCCTCTACATTACAAGATTTCCATATTCGGCGAGATGCCGTCCTCTGGACCAAGCAGAGAGGGGGGTTGTTTAGTAAGCCTGTCATTCTTGGGTAGCTAAGTGTCTTCTTGTTAAACTTATTAATAGGGTGCTCTTGCAATTTTGTACTATATATTCAGAAAGTTGGGGGACTTGGAAAAGACAGACTGAGACAGAATGGTCAAATTTGAGGCAGCGTTGCTCGAGATATCTAATCACCAGAATGGGTCAAGCTCAAAATACTCCTGTACTATCATTTGATTTAATCTGTTCAACCTTTGTGGTAGATTCTGTTAAACATGTGTTTCAAAGGCCCAGTTTGTAAATTTCTGTTAAAACTTTGAAAAGCTCCCAGATGATATTACCAAACAAATTATGTTCTCACACTCCTCCCGAGCGTTAGAGAACAATATACAACTGTTTTCAATCCTGACTAGTTTTCCACATGGCTAGTAATCTGATATTTATTTGTAAAATTGTCCCTTTAATGTGAAAGTGCTTCTTAAATGTCTTTAATGTGTTGGTATTTAAGTGGGGAAGGGGATGTTGACTACTGTATGCCTTTAGCCCCTTTTACACAGCCTCTATTAGGCGAAAAGATTGCGCTGTTATGCCGCCTCGCCATCCTGTATAAAAGGCACAGTTTTGGATTGGGGTGAGAGAGTTGTCTCACTTTTTAGCAGGACGGGATCATGGGTGTGACAAGTTTGACATTTTGACTGCATGTTATGCGTGAAACCCATTATGGGAAATTAAAAAAATAATTTAACACAAAGAAAAAAGAAAATGAAGAAGAACAGCAGCCATAAAAGTTCACAAATTAGGAAAATAATGAGATTCAGGAACTCCTTACCCTTGGAGCAGAGGACAAGATCAGCCGCTTTATCAGAGAGACAGGAAATTATTGTTATTGCCTCGTGGCGTCATTGTAACTGTTTATGAAGCTCTGCCAATATGTTAAATGTCACGCTAGAGGCTGATGCTGTTGTGTCAAATGTCACGCGTCTTTTGATTCTAAGATGCCAGATGATTTCATCTTTATTTTATTCTGTGTAAAAATGAAAAGATGGCATAAAGAAGGGACTTCATAGCAACTCTATATTGCGATCTTTGTGTAAAAGGGGCCCGTGAAGCAGATTTAAGGTGTTTGGTTTGGCCACTCTCTACTGAAACAGTCTGGGGTTCTTTAATGCAACAATGTTTAGGATTCAGTACAGTGATTGACTGTCATTAATGCTGACCCTGCGTTATCAAAACCATACCAGTTTACAAGCCTTTTTCTGACCCTGACTTAGCAGTTAAATATTTTACTATAGGGGTACTCAAAGTTTAGATGAATAAGTGAGAATTTAGGGAGCTACCATATAATTGAGGGTCGCCGTTGCCGTGCAACAAGTAGCTTTCTACAAGCTGTCGTCCCTAGCCTGACAGGTGCTCGTTAGGGGGGCGCATTTTGATGCAGTCTCCTAGCAGTGTGTGAAATGTAAGCTACTGAAAGCAAAAGCATTGAAATAAGCAGCAAATGATTAACATACAACACATGCATTTCACGACATGTTCAGAAAATGTCTCCGAGGGCCAGCATTGGTCCGTGGACTGCACTTTGAGCAACAATTCTGTTGAGATAATCATTTTTTTATTTATGTAGTTTGATGATGTAAAAAAGTAGGTTTAACAATCAAGGCAGACTCATGCTACATCTACAACAGCTAAATTTATCCAGACGCATAAGAATTGCTGTTTAATGCATGTCAATGGTTGCCACATGCCTTTCAATGTCTTGTCTTGCTGGCACTGTAAAACAAAAACGTATATATTTTTATATATGTGTGTATGTATTTTGGGGGTAATTTTTATACTAACAATTACAATTGTAAATATAAACAAATATTTTAATAAACACTTACATATCTTGAATGGATGTCCTGGTGTCTTTGAAAGAGTGATCGTGTAAGAAGCATCTGGAGAAATGGTTAGTGAGTAAGGCAGTAGTGGAGGAAGTATTTAAATCCTTTGTTTAAGTAAAAGTACTAAATATCACACTGTGAAAATACTCAACCGCAAGTAAAAGTCCTGCATTCAAAACGTTACTTAATAGAAATATGTCAGATAAATTTACTCAAAATATGAAAAGTCAAAGTAGTCAAATATTTTACTATTATATATGAAGTGTCTGAGCTAATGTTACTGATGCAGTAATGTGTATGTTGCATTTAGAAATATAAGTTTTTTTTGTTTTTTGTTTAACTCATTTATTCTACAACAATGCATCATATTCTGTAATTCTTCATATGTTTGTTTTGTCCTGACAGTCACCCATCTCCAAAAAGTCAACTGTTCTTGGTGTCAGAAACACAGCCCTGTTTTCAGCTTTGTTACGATGCATTGAAGCTAATTCAAGAGGCTTTTAAAGAGCTGATTTGGCGTATGAAGTCATATAATTTTCACTCGACAGAGAGGAACACTGCATATTTCAGTTTTTCAGAAACATTCAAAATCAAAAGGGATGGGTAGGGTATGAAAAATGATAATCTGAAAAGTAACTAGTATAGCTGTAAGACAAATATATCAAGTAAAAGAGTACAGGTGCGTAAAAGTAAAATGCCCAAGCAAAGTTTATGCACATTGAATTTAAATTTGTAGAAAAGCAGTTATATGAGTCGTATTCCTTCACCGCAGTCAGTCTCACTCTCTTCCCACACACATATTTTCATAAACCACAAATACCCTCTGCATAATTTTAGCCTGCCAAAAAGGCTTCAAAGAATAACTGACGGATCCTCTTTGCGAGGGAGGTTGTGTGACAGGTATGCAGGTTTTTCATGTTTATGTTAGAGCAGTAATCACGCTCTTGAACTTTTAATGGACTGGGATGGTGAGTCACGTTCAATTACAAAAGACAAAGAGAGAGAAGAAAAAATCACTAGATCAAAATTTCTGGGGTGCTCCGTCTGAGGCCATCAGAAACAGACACACTATGGACAACAGGCTTAGGCGTGGTGAAGCTCTCCTGCTTGGATGGTTGTGTTTTTCTGTCTTGGACCTGGAAGCTGGGATGCTTCAGGGGGTCCTCAGGTGCGGCCCTGCGACTGTAGGTCATCTCTAGGTGGAGGGTCGAGTAGAAAATCAGAAACAACGTGACAAGTAGAACCAAAGCGCTGAAGGTTTGAATACGTCTCATTGGTTCAAGGTGAGTTAACCAGGCTGTGTGGCGTGTCATTCTAGAGGTGGGTCATCTTTCAGGGGTGATGGTTGTGGGACTTAACGTTTTACTGTCTTCAGCTGACACAAACTGGATGTACCCTGCCAACACAAACATGACACCTTAACCCTTTAACACCTGGATCATCATTGGTATTCTCGTGCTGCATTCAGTCGCCTTTTATAAGCATGCAAACCTCCGAAACCTGAGAAAATTGGTTATATTTCTCTCAAAAACAGGAAGTAACACAACTATAGTGGCAAGAGATGTCCTGCAAACTGCAAAAGAAAGAAGAAAAAAAGGAATAAATGTCCAGTAAACTACACTGAACAAAAATATAAACGCAACACTTTTGTTTTTGCACCCATTTTTCATGAGCTGAACTCCAAGATCTAAAACATTTTCTATATACACAAACCCACATTTCTCTCAAATATTGTTCACAAATCTGTCTAAATCTGTGTTAGTGAGCACTTCTCCTTGGCTGAGATAATCCATCCCTCCTCACAGGTGTGGCATATCAAGGCCACTCTGAAATGTGCAGTCTTGCTTTATTGGTTGGGTGACTGCATGCATTTAATGAGCAGGAACTGCACATTTCCTGTGAAAACAGGCGTGTATTTTAAAAGACACCTGGCATGTAACAGACATGAATTGACACACCTTTCCAGAACGTCAATGACAAACGCAGGAGGATACACTTCATGCTTGACATTACGTAGACGTGAAAGTCGACTGACCAAACAGCGATTTTTGACGAACTGGGATGAGAAAGTGCAAAAGCACACTCGTTTTAAGCATGCATGCCGTCTGCTTTGAGTATACCTTATTTTTTCACATTTCTCGTGCAAACTTCAATGCAGAAATGCCACAAAACTGCAGTACATTGAATGGCCACTTGAGGCTGGCTTCAAAACAGAATAAATCCCCATAGATCCCTATGTTAAAATGCCGAACTTTCCAACAGAAATAAACATGGTTACAGCTTCATACAACAAAATTGTTTGGCCTCTGTAGTTAATTTAAACATTCATGAAAACTGTACGGAGGGTGAATTTTTATATGACTCACCTGTTTATGTTTCATTAAGGCCCAAAGTTAGGCATAGGGGCAGTGCCACTTGAGTGACAGACATTTAATATAACAAAATTACTTTTAAAACTTTAGTACATTAAATATCAGATACTTAAAAACTTTTACTAATCACATAAAAGGTGACTTTACCTTCTACCAAAGTCATTTTGTGGTAAGATATCTGTTTTTACTCAAGCACAGCTCTCAGATGTTTCATCCATTACTGTACATAACCCCTCACCCTTCAGTGACATTGCAAAATTAGTTTATAGTGAGAATCAGGAACCAAAATATCAAGTTACATTGTGCAACATTTTTTTTAACAAGTTAAAAAAAACAGAGGGCATGATAAAGAAAAAACAACAGAGATTTCTTACACACTCCTGTTTTCTTTGCAGGCCAGACAAATAGATGCAGTGTGCTTCCCCGGGTTCCTGTGGAAACACGATCCAAGCCCTTCCACAGCCGAAGCTTACAGACTAAACACATTTTGCCATCAATCACAGTCTCCAACGATAAACATTTCCTGTGAAGTACGTAAGTAAAATACTTACACAGAAAAACAGTATTCATTGTGTGTGTGTGTATGGGACAAAGGAGGGATAGTGGCGACAAAAGACAATAGACATAGAATAGACTGTCACCAATAAATCAATTCTTTAATTTCACTAATCAGGGGGGGTTGGAAATCTTATTGTAAAAGCAAAATAGAGGAAACGAGTGAGCCATTATGAATGGGATAATCACAAACCGCCTGAGATATGCAAAGTGATAGGATTTTGGATTCCACAGAACAGAAAAATCCAGGATGAAAGTTAAGCTATTCGCTGCCTTGTATTAATGTCCTTTCACAAAACTTAACTATGTGTACGGAGCCATTCCCAGGCCAGACAGAATATGCACTCCCTCAATCGTATTTTGGGTTTCAGTCTGGGCCTCACCTAGCTGAATGTGCCCAGGAAAACAAAAAAAACGCAAAGAGAGGTGTTGACAGAGGGATCTTGATCAGATGCCCTGACAACCTCCAAACTCCTTTTCTCCCGCACTCATCACCTCTTGTCACCCTCACCTTTTGTGCGTATGGTGGTGAGAAGCTCACTGAATCCACAGCCATGCCTGTACTTTTGGGATGGATCTGACTCATAGACTTTAGCAGTGCCTCGTAGACAGCCTGTCACTCCAGCCTGCTCTCATTCCGAAGTTGTCAAATACCTTCGCCGTGACAGTGCTTTCGGTGTACAACCCAGACGCCTAAAGCCAACTTTCGCGTTACATGATATGCCCATGGGCAGCATCAACTGAGAACACGCCGGCACAAAATCGGTTTCAGCATTACTGTTATACGCTGCCAGATGGCACTTGCTGCGGCAGCCTGATTCGAGGATAGGCGTCATCATTTGTAAATGCAGCTGGACAGAACCTGTAGCGTTCACATGGAGTGCGAAGGCTGGTAAAGTGGGGGTGGATGGATCCAACAAACCTCGGACTTTCATGCAGGAGTCTGGTGTTTGTTCTCGGGAGTCCTCTGCAAAACAGCAACATGTAATGACTTTGGATGAGAACATTTTGATCAATCAATACACTGTCAGGCGCTGTTTCACCTTGAGTTAATTTTAATTTCTTCAGGCATTGTTTTAAATTTTGTTTCGTTTTTCAGGACAATGCTGTTTAGCTAAAAAAGAAACAGAGCAGGGAAGCCCCAATTACAAATCCTATGAAGCTGAGTGGCATTTGAGATGCTTCTCTGAATATTTTGGGTCTCCTCTCTGCTAAGACAGCAGCAGTTAGTCACACTCACTGCACTGTTGCCAGTGGTTGCCAGAGGTGGACACTATGTCAAAGGCTCTTGCTCCAAAAGTAGAAAACAATCCATTGTGGTTCACATGAATGTTTGTACACTTGAAATAGAAGTAAAGCTGATTTTCCAGCATGTTTCAATAGTATGTGAATGTTAGCTGACTGTGCCACACAGTGATGAAGCATTTGCTAGCTCACATGACTGTACAAGGATTCTTTGGTCTAACTTAGCTCATAATTAATGTTGTATACTGTAAATTAAAAGACTTTTATAGGCCAATTTATTTTTGCTAACAGAATGTTGGATTCATCACAATGTGTATTTTCAGAAATATTTTACACACCTTAGATATCTTTCATCTTTAAATACATCGTGAAATGATAATTTTGTGGGCCATTGTTACATCTTCTATCTTTAATTAAATTGTGAAATAATAATTTGTGGGTCAGCAACCCAGGCTTTAAACAATCTCATCAATATCATGTAACTTTTGCTTTTACCCTAATAACTGTGTGGTGATTAAAGCAGAAACTGTCTGTTTGTTTCCAGCATTTCACAAACGACCTCCCTGAGACAAAGGTATGTAATCTCACCTGCAGTGTTGTTGCACAATACCTCAACACCACTGCACACCTGTTTGAAAAGGCTGCAGTGTTGTACGGTAACTTATTAAACTCTGATGATTCCTCCCTAACTGTACTGTAAGTAGGCAGGACAGGGAGTGCTTTCATAAACCTGCTGCAAGGAAAGACTTGTGCAGATGAGTAATTTATCAAAATTATTTTACAACTGAAGTTTCTATGAGTCATTCTCAAGCATATATTGTTTTAAGTGACTGAATTATATCTTGGGATGCTGTTTGGTTCTGGCTGGTTTTTCGCTGATAACAGCAGCATAAGTATCTTCTGATAACAAAACAATCACTCGTTGAGCAATATCGCATTTTCTTTAGGCATTACACATTTATTGATTCAGACTAAATACATATGCAACTCACGCCCAATATGTTATCGATTTCTCTACACCGGGGATAGTCGTGGTTGGGTTAGTTATGTTTTTGGGTTGTCTGCCTGTACAGCCATCCATCCCGTTTGTGCAATTGTCCTACACAACAGTGAACCGATTACATTTTGGTGGTCTTAGGTCCAAGGTCAAGGTCACTGTAACGTTGTTCGTCTTATTCTTGTGAATGCAAACGTAAAGCACAACTAGAGGGAATATTTTTCAAATTTGGCACAAATATTTACTTGGATTCAAGGATGACCTGATTACATTTTGGCACTCAAAGGTCACTGTGATCTTGCATTTGTCTCATTTTCATGATCGGGATATCATAAGAGCACCTTGAGGGAGTGTCTTCAAATTTGGCACAAACGTCCACTTCGACTTAACAATGAACTGTTTAGAATTTAGTAGTTAAAGTTCACTGTAACCTTGCATCTATTAGTTCTCATGAATTTAATAACTCAAGAAGGCCTTGAGGGACGCTCTTCAAATTTGACACAAACGTTCACAAGAATGCAGAGTGATTAGAATTTGGTTTTCAAAATTCAAAGACCTTTGGGGCTACAACTCAAGAATTCATAAGCTAATTATGACAACATTTCACACAATTGACTAAAAGGATATCTGAGCGTTGTAATGTGCAATGACGGCCTCTCCTTCACTGAACAGGTGTGGTGGATCTATTTGCTGAGTTTTAGTGTCCCATTTCCACCCCAACAACATCAGTCCAAAGAACACTTTAGATGTTTGCACATGCACTTTCGGGTTATCTTTCTTGTGCATGTTCAAGTCAAACAATGGAAGGGCTGGCATTACACAATGCTGTGAAGAATGTCCTGTTTCCTCAAGGAGACCTAATTTTTTAGTCAGAATATAGAGTCAGAATATTGTAAGTGTGTGTATGTGGGGAACCTCTCGTGGTCTGTTGCATTCAGTCCAAAACCCACACATCTTTTCCTGATCTTGATAAGTGCTTCTCTATTGAAAAAAAAAATGGAAAAATAAAGCAAAGAAGAAGCAACAATTTGAGGAGCTATGTCCACAACTGTGTACTCCTAAAGAGTTAACTTCCCTGCAAATCCGGCATCAGAGCTTCTTATCTTTCACAATGAGTCATTATTTGCCTTAGGAAAGTAGTCAGCTTTGTTTCCAGCATGACCATTGTGCTTCCAGGAGTTGGTAGCTGAAAGAGGAGATTCGGTATTGACGCTGAACTAGCACCAACATCCTCTGCGTCCTTGGCACTGCAGCTAGGTACTAATGGCACAGTCACGGCAGCATTCAGGAAGTTTTCTTAGTGTTAAGCAAACTATGTGTTTAAACAGAAATGCAGCTATGTGGGTGCCTAGGGGTGCGCATGCAATAAAAATAAAAGTACTTGTGGACTGAAATTAGAAGTGCTGATACTTAGTACTGGTGACAGATACAGTTAAAGATATAGTTGGTACCTTTTGACAATTACTTCAAACAATAAATCAATGATTTATTTGTCACATGGAATTATAAAAAGTACAATTCCAGTGAAATGTGATCCCATCAGCTGTGCGCTGTAATTTAGTCCTTTTTGCATATTCTTACATTGTTGGCTGCTGCTTTATACAGTAATTAGCCATGTGTCTGGGTGGTTCTGGTTATCCATTGTTCTTGGTTGTGGGATGATTTGATTGTCCAAACATCCCGACCTGAACAGTACAGCCATGTGGTTGCTCATCCCGACCTGAACAGCTCTTTAGCTGCCTCTGCACAGCGTAGCGTCGATCCGCATCAGAAACGGGACAGCCCCTCACATTCCTCACAGGATTTGGACAAGTTTCGGTGAATCAAAGAATATCATAAAACTTGGCTTTGGTTGGGAAAAGATTGCATTTGGGCTCAAACTACTCAGTTTTAGCAGTACAATGATGGCTAGAAATACAAACTTTGTCTTACGGTATTGGTGGCATAATCATGGGTGGAAATGCTGCCAGTGTCTCACAAAAACCAACCCTCTTGGTGGCACAATCATGGCCGTAAATGCTACTGTTGTCTCAATTGCTGGAAGCGCCACCAAGGTTTCCCAAAGAACTCCCACTTTTAGTAGTACAATCGCAGCTTGACATGCTGCCAATGTCTTGGAGAAAAGACATCTGTTTTCTTTTAGCTCACCTAATAGTGCAAGTGCCCCATGTATCAAGTCCTCGCCACAGCGGTCGTGGGATCAGTTCCAACTTGCAGCCCTTTGCTGCATCTCATCTTTCCTCTCTCCCTTTTTACACTTAACTGTCCCATCCAATAAAGGCAAAGGCCAAAGAATTTAATTTTGAAAAAGTCTGCTTTTAGTGGGACAATTGTGACAAAAAATGTTGTGGGTGATTTGCCAAAAAACAACCTAATTTGGTGACACAAATGTAGCTGTAAATGCCATTGATGTCTTGCTAAAAAACAAACGCTTTTGGTGGCACAAATGATGGCTGGAAATACTGCGGATGATTCACAAAAAAAACACCTGATTCTGGTGGCAGAAATATGGCTGTAAATATCTTGCAAAATAACACCTGCTTTTAGTGACACAATCACGTTTTTGAAATACTGCCGATGTCTATGTTAACAAAAACTGATTTTGTTGTTTGTTGGGCTTGAACACTGGTCTGTCACACCATCCTTCCCAACTGCCAATGAGAAACTCAACTCATGAACACATAATCAACACAATGTCACAACAGTGTAGAAACATTGATATGATGCATATAAAACGTACAAATGCAACATATCTGTGCTCTGCAGAAACGTACAATGTCTAGGAGCTCTGTCATCTGCACTGCAGTTTGAAAATCTGAGAAGTTGAAGAATTGCAGCTTTAAGTTCATTGGTAAACAGGAGTTTAGCATAATTTCTTGAGGAAAATAATTGACTGCTCTTCATGAAAAACTTGAATTGACATGTTAACTTTGGAGAAACTCCAGAGATCTCATCCAACTCTTAAATCGCCGACAGCTGCATCTTTCCCTAAATCAGCCTGAACATGACCTGACTGAATACCTGAACATATTTTTCCCCGCAGCCCTTGGGTTATCTGCTGATACCTTTTTTGGGGGGAGAGAGAGAGGGAATGACATGCAGCCCCATCTGCTGATACTTTTGATTTGATTTATTGGCGTTCTTTGTCACAGAGACACCAACAGAACATTTAGTACTAGAATATTTACCGCCATGCAGTTGTATCCCTCTGTGCTCCAGTAAAGTTACAGTTTACATCCATGTCTGTGAAAACACTTAACACACATCTTCCCCCGGCAGCACGGAAGATCTGCACAGTCATGACGTTGAGTAATGACCAGAGAAGTGTTTCTGCAGAACATGATGGTGTCGCAGTTGACCTTTGAACCCATGGATATAAAATGTCAGCACTTCATCATTATATCCTATTAGACATGAGTGTGACATTTTAACACTTGGATTGTTGAGTTATAAACTTTAAAAAGAAACTGACTGAGCAAACTCTGTGCATGGTACTGAGTATCGTTGTGTTGTAGCGGTGACTGAACCTCAGCCAGAATGTGTTTTTGTTCAATTAAATTAAATTGAAATTACATTTAACTTTCAGCTTTTTTGGAATATCTGTCTCATTAGCTGCTATGGCCTGGCTCTGAGACCATAAAAAAACAAAGGAGGCACATGTGGAGATAAACCAAAAGAAAGTTTGAATTAACAAGAACTTAAGGTTAACAAATGCAACAATCTCAAAGCAAATACAGGGAGCTGACTGAAAAAACATACTGTCAGTTAAAGCTATGATAGTTGTTTTTTTTTTAAATCTAGTAACATTATGACTGTCATTTAAAGGGTTAAAATTCTGAAAATGAATGAATGTTTAAAAATTCTGATTAGGAATGATGTTGGTTACAAAATAAACTCAGTGAAAGTATAAAATCATATTAATGTATAATGTTTTTTAAAGCTTGATTTTGAAAGGCACATTTAGTGCACATAGCAATATGAATGTGTGTAACACTAAAGCGGGCCCTAAGGGTTAATGAAATTCTGAGATGTAGGCCTACTTTATTTGTTTGCTTTTTAAAAGTTTTCTTACATCCCTTAAAGTCAAGAAGGTCTCTTGATCTCCCGGTTAAAGACTTATAGTGACTCATAGTTGACCCATAGTTTACTTCTGGCCCCCCATGTTGGGAAACACTTTCTTAAATCAAACTATTTGTCAGACTTCAGAAAGATTCTCGTCTAAATTCATACTCAGCACAAAGCTATTTAGTTCTTGACTAAACTTGAAATGACAACAGCAAACAAAGAGGGCAGCATAGAGGCCAGAAAAAGCTGTTGTTTGCTTTCACCAGTGCATACTTGTGATGGCTGCAACCATAATCACTCTCTTTGTCTCAGTATTTCACTACACCCTGAAGAATAACAATGCGCTTTGGTGTGGTGTATTTTCAATGTTTCTAGCCCTATAAATTAGAGGCCTTTAATGCTTTTCTGACCATCCTGAGTGCCTCGACCTCGTTCTTTTACAACACAGTTTTTTTTTGGTTTCAAGTTCCTTTTGAAACTGGCCTCAGAAACTTGCACTCTTGGTGTCACCTTGACACTGATGCTGATGTGTGGGATCGACATCCTTCAGCATGTCAGAAACATTTTTCATCCTGATTACTGCAGCAAGATAAAAACTTGCCATGAATGTAGGCCGGAAAATTTTTTTTAGCTTCTGGTAAATCTCTCCTTGAGTTCTGGCAGAGACTGAGTTCAGGGTTGGTCCAAGTATGTTTTCCCATGACATGTTCATTACTGTTCACTCCCTCCCCAAGTCTTTGCACATAATTAGTACCTCAAACTTTTGCTGAAGGGTTTCATGCTGCTTTTGTTCTACGGCCGTGTGATATATTCATAGGAAAAAGTCCCGAGACAAAACATCTGCAAACAGTGAAGCTGGTTATTGGCAGGTTGCAAGACAGTTGTGCAAACCTTAGTTTGTGTTCCACAAAGCGAGAAGGGAGGCAGAGAAGGACGCTGCAAGGAAGAGTTGATAATCTTTACCCAGAGATGGGTCATGAGAGCAGAATAATTAGCAGGGTTTTTCCCAAAGCAATTCTGTGGAAAGGAAGCTTTTTTTGCCTTCAAAGCAGAAATATTTGTAATATATCTTGTGCAACAGAATAAGCTGAAGAACACAGCATTCACTGGTGACTCAAGGGACTCAGTGGATCCCCCCTGATGCCCCTATGAAAAAAAAAAAACAAAATTAATACATAAAAATGCACCCAAAAATGGCATCTTTATGAAAGCCCTAAGTGACCATACACTCGAGTTTATTTAATTTCTCTATGAGTTATTTCTTTTAGTTTATTGAACTATTCATCAAGTTTGTGTTATTATTTGTCAGGTTTACTTTATTGTTAATCGGTTCATCAAGAGTACGAGTTTTTACCACAACACTCATTCGTTTGTTAAAAAAATTAGAATATAAAGCATAAAAGCACAAAGCAAACAGCTTATCTTCATTAGTGTCCAGAGTATCCATCAGTCAGCACGGCATGACATGTCACGTGTGATAGAAATCTCAAGCCTTAATTTGTCATCTCTAGATCTAAAATTAATGTTATTTTCTTGGGAAAACACAGTTTCGTAATCTTGAGATCTTTAATCTGCTTTCCAGTCAAAATCACAACTTTATAATATAATCTTGGAATAACAACACCAGTTTCTCACTTATAACATGATCGTCTCATATAATAAATATGTTGTTGCTATTTAATGTTTTTTTCCCTATATGTGTTTAGGATGAAATATCCCCTATCCATAAATTAAAACCAATGAAAAAAGAATAGGAAAATTATTGTTTAACTGTTACTATAAAGGGACATATGGGGTAAAAAAAGTCTTCCCATGATTGTGCAGTTTGCAGCTTTTAATTTCAAACTCTCATACTAATTAAGGACATAAAGAAATGAGGACAGACAACAAAAAATAAAGGAAAATAGTAGTAGAAACGACTTTGGTTTGGCTAAATTACTCGTCTTCGGCTGTCATGCCAGAAAAGCACAGAGGACTGGATTGACATTGAGAGCAAAAAGAGAAGGAGAAAGAAATGCTAAGATACTAGGAGAAGAAGAAGAGTAGAGATATAACAACATTAAACAGAATTTTGTGTGTGTGTGTGTGTGTGTGTGTGTGTGTGTGTGTGTGTGTGTGTGTGTGTGTGTGTACGTGCGCATCGCATTGTGCTGCAACTGTCGGAAGTTGTGTGTAATCAAGTTGATAATTTCCTCTGTTCATGCATTGGATGGGGATAATGCTGAGTCTTGTCTGTAGTTTGCTTGAGTGCGCAGCAGTAAGCATTCCTCACACATGGCAACACGGGCTAAAAATAGCTCAGAGGCCCCTCGTTCACCACTATAGGATATTTGCTGGGCAGATGTGGGGTCCCCGACTGCTTTGGTCCAGATTCGATGTCTGCGATCTACTCTGTTACCTCATATTTTCCTCTCTGTTGTCTTCATCACCTCTCCTCTCATCATCATCTCTGTTCTCTGGATTCAATCAGGCTGGTGAAGGACAGAAAAAACTCCCACCAAACCAGTCACAATTCTCACTCCTTCTGCTTGCACACTCTGCACAAATGTGGGGTTTTTTTCATCGGTTCATAGCTGTTTTTGACACCAATCTGCTGATTCTTTGCTTTCACTGTTCAGAAAAATTACACATATACATCATCAGGTTTTACTGGATTTTCCCAGGATGTATGAAATCTGATGAAAAGTGAGTTTGCCAAACATTCAGAATGATTCAAGCATCTGATCATGGTTGTGTCTTGGGTGTGGTCAAGTGAAACTGAGGCTGAGAGAATTAAGCCAATGCAGAAGTGCCAAAAACTGTAGTTCAGGGCTACTCAATTTGCATTGCCCTGGGGTCACTTTTGCAAACAGATTTGAGGTCAGGGGCCAGTCGGCATCCCTTAACAGGTACACAGGGGCTTTTCTAGGATTCGAGGATTTCTGACAAGTTCTGTTTTGATTTTCTCAGTGCACTGTCATTGCGCTGCTTTCACACTGCCGTGCAGTGACTCACAGCCTGAAGTCACTTCATTAAGGGGAAGGCAGCAGAGCATAACATGACAGTCAGTCAGGGTATGAAACGGTTTCTGCCCACGAGAACGTACACAGATTTTTGCAGTGCCACGCAGGGCTCTCTGTGGTGAACTGCTGGCTGCCTGGCTTTGGATGATCAAATAGAGGGAGGTAGCCAGATGAAAAACATTTTCCTCAGACTTCAGATGACTGGTAAATCTTTGGTAATTTCAGTGATTTTCGTTGTCTCGATACAGAAAGCCGTTATTTACAAGGAAAAGAGCAGCTCACAGCCCTGGTCTGTGAGCTGCTCTTTTCTTTTTTTTCTTTTTTTGTTTTTTTTTGCCTTTATTAGATGGGACAAATGAACAGCATGAAAGGGGGAGAGAGAGAGGGGATGACATGCAGCAAAAGGCTGCAAGTTGGAATTGAACACGAGGCCTCTGCAGTAAGGACACTGCCTTCATTTATGGGGCGTCTGCTCTATCCACTCAGCCATCGGACGCCCCATGAGCTGCTTTTAAGATTGCCTTGCTTTTTGGCTCCAAAATGAAGCCTGGTACAAAAAACAGTTTTGGTCTCTAAAGCTAACTTCAAAATTTGTGACAACTGTACGGTGTGAATTTGTTTTTATAATTCATCACTTATTCATAGCTAAAGTTATGCCACCTGAGTGACAGGCTGTCCGTGAAGCATTGCTGCCGCCATCTCGTCCACATATGGTCACTTCTGACACAGATAAAATGCTGAGCTCGAGGCTTCAAAACAGAAGTCCTCAAACCAATGATTGGTGTCACAGTAGATACCTCCATTATTTATACTGTCTTTGGTAACAACAAGCTGCAATAGTAATGATCCTTTCATTATTTGTGATGGATGAGATGGAGAAGATTCTCATGTTTATGACTTGTGAGAGTTTTAAGACGATTATATGAGTGCATAGTTGATCATGTGGGGGTTACTATAACAAATCTGCTTTGATTATGATTGGAACAAGCAGCAACATCCTGTTGTTTGAACTGTGTTATTTCTGAGAGATATAGGTCATTGTGTGCTGGGTCATGACACTTTCTGGAAAGGTCATAATTAAATCAACATTTGGTGTTGGTTAAGTTTTACTTCACTCCCTTGATTGGTAAGCAGTGACTCATATAGCGTAGGCAGGATTTCTGTTACACTCGGTGTCTCTGTGCTTCCTTTCAGTTAAAAAATCCCAAACCTGTTCATTGCTATTCTCTGCTTGTCCACCTACTTCCCTCTTACTTTTCTTCCTGCTCCAGTCACCTGACCCTCTCATCCACATGCTCAGCTGTTCCCACTTTCCCCTTGTCCAGCCAAATGACCATAGTTAATGTTGGCAATGATCATTTTTGCAAACCAAGGATACATTACATGGCATTATTATGTAGCGTTAGGTTAGGAGTTGAGGTTTAGGCATAAAACAACTTGGTTATAGTTAGGAAAAGACCTGGCTTACCCACTTTTTGTGGCACCATCTCAGTAGGACCTGCTGTAACCGCAGTGATGTCTTGGTAGAAGAATAACTGCTTTTGTGACGCTATCCTGACTACAAACACAGCAATGTCTCTGCAAAAATAAAGACTGTTTTTAATGGCACTATTTCAACAGGAAACTCGGTGATGTCTAAGTACAAAAGAACTGCTTTTTGCAGCACAATCCTGGCAGAAAGCACAGCAATTGGTAGTGAAAAGACAACTAGTTTTGTTGTCTGTTGGTCTTGCAAAATCTTTCCATGGGATGTATTCAAAAAACATTTTATTTTAGAGACTGCACTGCCTTGTCAGCCCTGTGGTGTCTTATGGTCCCATTTCCACTTGTTTCCTGTCAGATTGTCAATGTTGCAATGTTGCTCTCCGGCCTTGTGTTTTTGCTTTTCATGCTTCAGTTACCTTTTTTAAAGATCAGGGACTTTAGCACATGATCAGCAGGTCAGTGCTATCACAATCTATCAGTTTATTAATCTATCACTTTTCTGAGCTGTCCTTACACAAGGATCTGCTTTACTGTAAGGTGTGATGGTTAATGTCCCTGCGTTTAGAAACATAAAGACTGGATGTGTTAAAAAATGGGTTTCAACAGCAAACAAAGAGCCTTCATTCACGTTTCCATTTAACATCTTGTATCATCATGCATTACTAATGGGCGACGTGAATGCATCTAGCTGAGCAAGTGGCACTGATTACTATTCAACGCCCCTCAGCCTCATCGAGATCCAGCGCTCGGCCTTCACCCCCTCTCACTCCTCACCTGCTCAGAGTGATGGATGGGCAGCTTAGCGTGGCCATCAGGACACCAGGGCCATGTGAAATAATCCCTTCTTTCAGTGGAACCTAGCTCAGCATGGTATTACATGCCCTTGAGCCGTCCTCTCTCCACACACACTCTTCATCAGTCATCACTCAAAGAGGTCACAGAGGCTGTGTGTAACACAAAACAGAAGGGGTGGAGCTTTTTTATGTGAGCAGAAACCTGCGTGCCTGTGTGTATTCTGTGCACATCTGGTGGAAATGAGCAGCGTTTGTGCGTATAAAACAAAAAGCTATGGAAAGTGGAAGTGGAAAGTAAAGTATGCAGCAGAGGATTTAATATCATTTTCAGGGCAGGTACTTTTGATTACAGAACGCGCTGATGTGATGAATGATCATACAGATAATAAACCTTTTGAAATGGTGCCGACACTCTCCCGAAAAAACAGTCATGTTATCAGCTAGCCTTGAGCCTCTGGCTCAGAGATTCACATCGTCGCTTTATTGCACGGATGAAGTATGCAGATGAGTCTCAAAGGTCATTCTCTTGCTCAACATTTGTGTTGATGCCATGTTAAAGGGGAAGTTCACCCCCGCATCATCACCTCTAGTGCTATTAATCAGTGTAGATTGTTTTGGTGTGAGTTGCCAATTGTTGGAGAAATTGGCCGTAGAGATGTCTGCCTTCTCTCCAATACAATGAAACTAGATACGACAAAATAATTTGGAAAAACTCTTTCCAGAAATCATGTCCCAGTTACTGCTGGTGAAAGGCTGTTGCTGATCAGCGCTGAGGGACCATCAGTCTGTGAGCCTCTCTCCTCCTTCTCTCCCTGCCCGACATGAGCAGCACAACACCGGACTCTGTGCAGTTAAACAGCCCCAAGTAATCTCAAACCGGCTGGACTCTGTCATTACAACCATTGATAAACACCAGGTAACATTAGCTGTGTCTGCTGCAGGCGCAGCAGCAGTCTCATGATAAACAGAGAGGGAGAGAGGGGCTGAGTGGATCAATATGTTGCATGCAGCTCAACAGTGAAATGAGATGTACCCAATTTAAATAGTTAAATTTGCAGTAAAGTTGCTGTGATTGGACAAAATTGCAAAGTTGCTATGAGATCACAGGGACTGGCTGAATTTGTGTTAATTGTTGTGATCTCAAAATTCTGGAGGGACTGTCCGGTGGTGCCAGATCCATATAGATGCATGCTTCCTTCGGCATGGTAATCCAGTTGGATCCAGTTGAACTGCTCACAACAAGGTCTGTGGATTATGTTCAGTAACCGGATCATGATTTCTGAAAAGAGACATTCCTGTTGTGTTTTTTAAATGTTTTTTTTGTGTGTGTGTGTGTGCATTGAGCACCACAAGCTAAGCACTATCTAGCTCCATTATATTTAAGAGAAGACAGACATCTCTATGTCTGATGTCTCCAACACTCAGCAACTCAAATCAAAAATATATAAATAGATTAATTATATATTCGGGGTGAACTGTCCCTTTAAGAGATTTTCCAGTGGCCTTATTGAAAGCGCTGCTGCACTCGTTAAGATGGCAAAAAGCATGAATGTTTAACCTCACTACACATAAGATTGTGAAACTGTGGCAAGTTACCTCATCAGTTAGTTCCCCAGACAGTGCTGCCGTCATGTCAGCCACGATTCTTCCTGTTAGGGTCACTTCACAAACATTATGACAGACAGATGTTTTGAAACCAATTCAAGTGTATTCCTGAGAGGTCTCTGCAGACGTCTTATCTGCACGAATCTAACTTGTGAAATTATGCAAAAGTGCTTGATTGCATTTCATCACTTGCATGTCTTCAGAAGATCCGCATTTATTTGACCACAACTCTGTTTTTTTCTAACAGCTGTGCTGCATAAGCATCACTCAGCGTTGGCAAGTAACTGTGTACATTTACTCAAGCACGTACTGTACTGCATGTAAATGTAGTGACAGAGAACAGCTATATTAATGTTCTGATAATATGGGTGCATTTTTAGTTTCTGGACTGATTTGTGGGCCCACGAAATCAGGCTCCAATACATTGTCTACGGAGCAGCTCCAGACTTTATACCTGATGACATCACAGGTTTCTCCTGTGGTTTGTGGTTTTGAGAGAGAGTAGTGTAACAGGAGAGACCTGTATCATTCAGCTTTACTCTGACTCACCATCGTACTAATTGACGTTGATTGGGAGTGGTTGTGTGAATGTGTGTTGCGTGGAGGGATTTTGAGTTTGCTGCGAGACAGTGGCTGTGAACAGGGTCTGATCATCTTCACAAATGAACACCACTTTTATAAGTTTTGGAGCATAAATTCAATCCTCAGAAGTTGAAAGTTAACATTAGTATAAATGAACTACACTATGGTCACATGACTTCTATGTTGCCACCACAGCAACATAGAAGTCTGTAAAGCTGTGTTCAGTGTGATACTCTTTAGTCTCTTTTAGCCACTTGTTATCAACCATGCATCAAAAACTCAAAATGTATGATTGGGGGATTCATTAAAATATCTTATTTCATAGAACAAAATGTGAAAATCTTTTAAGCTTGTGTTAACCACAGACCTTATTTCAGACATCTAATCACAAACCCTTTCAAATAACCCATTGTTGTTTTTTTTTTGTAGAAAATCTTGTACTCTTGATGAACTGATTAACAAAAAAGTAAACTTAATAAATAATAACAAAAACTTGGTGACAAAAGAAATAAACTTGACAAGCCTTAGTTGTCCTTGAATATATGTTTGTTTTTTTTTTACATATATCTGATCAGAGAAGCTTTCAGCACAACACATTTACACGGACAGAGACATACCAAAACCTTAAAGTAACATCACTCGTCTTTAAATAGTACATTTCACATGTCACATCAAGGTTTTGCCCTTGCAGTATCTTAACATTCAGACACCCTGGAGCCTCCTCACATGTCTGCATGCAGACAGTAAAGGACTCTGAGGCCTCCGAAAATACCTAAACATGACCATGGAAGAACTGTACAAGGTACAAGGCAACTTTATTGTCATTTTTCTTAAATATAGTGTAAATCTACATCTTTTGGCATCAAATACATCCTTACAATTACTCATGATTACAATTACATAATATAATAGTAGAATTATTATTATTTTCTACAACAGGCTTTGAGACAAAGGAACTGGAAGAGTTGAAATAATAGCTAATTTTGGTTTTAGGACTTATTCCCGTGGTGTTTTGCCCCTTTTGGTGACACTGGTTGATCGAATCTTGAATCCGTAGGCCCGCTGCCCACAGTGTGTGTGCTGTAGCTGCCATGTTCAAAAATATTGATTGAACTTTTCTTGGCCATGAAAAAACATCTTATTTAAGGCGGTGTTCCTCTTTAAGGGTGTGACGTTCAGGTGGTGGTTAAGAGATTTGTGTTCGGTTGCATTGCACAGGTATTGTTGTATTGGTAGTGTTGTAAATCTGTTCAGAATTTTCAGATACAGACTTAATTACAAATCATAGCTAAAATATAAGTAAACATTGCATTTGTAACCATCGGGTGGCCAGAAGCACAACTCTAAAGAAATGCAGCTGTATTTTTAAGTTACCGACTACCTGAAAATCAAAACAAAATCAAAGAGGTTTCTGAAGGCTGTGCTGGTGTGAATGTTCTGCTCCCTGGTGGTGAAATAGTTTAAAGTCTTAAACAGGAGAGCATCTAAAAAGCATCTATTTTAATCCAAATTACTTTTGTAATATTGGAAAATTTTAATTCTTATGTGTGAATTTGATCCAGACCCAGTGTGGCAGTTAATTTCAGGAGATTTGAATACATATTATAATTATTTAGAATTTATACCATATTTATATAATAGTTATTTATATTATTGCTATTTTTATATATTTATATATACAGTATTTTATACAATTTTTTTAACTTTATGAGTTTATATTATATTACATGAATGTAGTTAAATTACAAATTGCATTTTTTTATTTTATTTTTTTAAATGCCCGATGGAGCCCATCTGCAAATATTTTTGGCCTCGGTGCTGTGTCTGGTTTTATCTGGTTGGATACCGATTATGTCATCCAGATACTAATCCCTGAGCTACTACACAGACTTAATGGAAGAAAAATAAACAGAAAATAATTCAAAGATACAATATATTCCATATAATAAGTATTTTAATTATTAACAGGAATGCTTTGCCTTTAACAAATGTCTAATGCTTTATTTTGGCCATCTCTGTTCTCCACTACTGTTCCATTTTAACGCCAGGACTCGAGTACAGCAGCTATGAAGCTTTCACAGGTATTTTATGTCATGGTACAACTACATTTAACTAAAACTCATTTTGATAAAACAGCTTTCTATTTAGGCCAGTCAGTGTCAGTGAGTGTCTGTGGTGCAACTTTAAGTGTCTCCTGATGGCCTCCATAGACTTCATATTCTGATTTTCAGCTCATAAGAACAGAGTTAGTAGATATTCAACTTTATGTGAAGCAGCATTTACTCCGTTTATACAGGTAACATAGGAAACACAGAGACTTTGTGCTGGTTTTGCCTCTTTGGTTTTTTTTTTTGGGGTTTTTTTTACTCTTAGTGGTTGTCAGCATCTTTTTTTGGCTTTGTGTCTCTTTGTGGTAATAATCTTGCATGTTGTGGTTGTTTTGTTGTAATCATTTTGTGTCTCTTTGAGGCCATTTTTTTGTCTTTCTTTGGTCACTTTATGTCTCTTTATTTGTTTTGTGTCTCTATGTAGTTCCTTTGCACATCTTTGTTGTCGTTTTGTGCTTCTGAAGGTCACTTTATGTCTCTTAGAGCTTTGTATCTTAGTTCATGTCACTTAAATGTTCATTTAAGTGAAATTTTGCAAGTGAAAGCCAGGAGGGCGCTAAGATTTTTGGCCCAAGTCTGGTAGACTTATTCAGTAATCCTCTCATGCATCTAACCAGAAGCAATAAAGTGCAAAGTAATGTACATGATATATAGAATAAACAGAATATATACATAAAATAAACAATACGGGGTAGATATAAATACACCAACATACATATACAGTATTACCGTCAGCGTGTGAAGATGTGCAGCAGTAACAGAATGAAAAATATTTAGTGTAGGTCATGGAAAGTATAAGCAATAGCAAAAGGAAGACATGATATACAGAATAAATAGATAGATACAGTGTTTACACTATAGATCAGATATATACAGTACAGACTATATATGGCTAAAAAATCGCAGCTCAACACATCAAATAATCATCTTAAACATGTTTTCTGTGATAGTTTGGGGTAATTTGGAGTGCCCTATCACATCATGTGTCCATGTCATCACCTGAAATCTTTGTCTGTGCTGAGCAGATTTTTCTGTGAATCATCCTTCCTCTGTCTGAGACGGTTGACAGACTGCAGACAGCTGCAAAACTTCCAGTACCTCTAAAATAAAACTGCTCGGTGGAACCTGCCCTGTCTGCCCTTTCACACATTACCCTGCTGACCTGCACCACGTAGGCCTGTACAGAGCGGGTATTTTTAGGCCCTGCTTCCTAGATGTTTCGTTTAAGGATGTTGCAGCAGGTGTTAGAAAAATGTGACTCTACTTCCTCAGTTTAAGACTAGTTTTGGATTGTCAGCTGGCTGAAGCAATCAGGCAAAAATACTCTGTTAAAAGTAAAAGTCCTGTATTCAAAATCTTAATTAAAAGTTAAAAAGTGTGAGCATATAATAATACTTACAGTACTGAAAGTAAACGTACTTATTGTGCAGTATGGACCATTTCAGAATCATATATATGATATTAATGGATTATAATTATTGATGCAGCATGATGTACATCACTTTAATGTTTAAGCAAATAGAAATTGGGTTTATCTTGAGTACTTCATATACTGGTAGGTAGCTTAACTTATAGTAATATATCATTTAATTTATATTTTGCATTATGAATCTGAATCTGCAAAGTAACTCGCAGACTAAAGAGTCTAATTTAACTACAAATTAAAACTACCCAGCAGATTATGAAGTAGTTGAGATTAACTCCACTTCAACAACCCTCTGAATGGAGCCTTTTTGCATTTTTTTTTTTTTTTTTTAGTTGTGATATTTTAAGTTAAATTTGCTGATAATTATTGTGTAATTTTCATCTTTACTGATTGCCATCCTTACAACTCACAGCAGATACTGATTATCAGCTAAAGGTATACTGTGCAGGATTTTCCTAAAAAAACGTGTATATATATCTATAGATTTATACTAAAGTAATCTCAACGTCACCTATGATGCACTAGATGTTTGCGATGGCGTTTGGATCAGAGACTCTGCCCTCTATCTGTATTTTCTTATTTTCTGTGTTTGGCACGTTTATGGATGTGTGCCCCCGCAGCTCTCAGGTGAGCTGTGGGCTTTCTAAAAAGGTTGTGACCAGGTGTCACACCATAAAGAGCAAGAGACAAAACACCGAAAAACACAAATATAGTGAGACAATCAGCAAACGAGTGAATCTGGAGTTGGCTTTTTTTCACTCTTGCCACCGTGTTTACAAACACTAACCAATAATCCTGCCTAGTAAAATTTTAAAGTATTCAATATTTCACCAACAAAAAAGAGAAAATGACAGAAAATTCTAAAACGTGAAAAGCTTTGTGAAACAGAACATTGTTTTTGCGTATGTTAGTCATCTCACAATCCTTAAATTTGATCCTGTGACCCCTCGGAGGGGCCTGAACCGCAGAACTTACCTGACTAAACAAAAGTAGTTAAAAGTAGCTCCCCCTACAGCAGCAAACTTATATTTGTGTATTTAAACTGTGTCAGCGATAACACTGTGATGATCACCACACGAGGCCTTTTTGTTGAGAATCTATTTTTGCTTTTTGATAACGTCTCTGTGCTTTTACTTTGGATTTTGCATACAGAACTTAAACTATTAATGGAGTATTTTTACATGATTGCACCAGTACTTTTACTTCATCTGCCACTGTTACTTTCAGGGAGTCAAGAGCTGGTACAGAATATAGTTCAAGTCTGCTAGTTACATAAAATAATGGAACTGGAATTATTATGGGAGTTTAACTCTTTGCTTACTGTATGTCAATGATTTGGAGAAACGGGAACACACACCTGACAATAAATGCTCTGTTATCCAAAAAGGCAATTGTTGCAAAATAAAGCTACTAAAACACAACTAATTCACAACACATAGATACTGATCATATAGAGCTGATTAACTTAATAGTCAATCAACAAAATCTGCAAAATCTTACTCTTCTGTGATTGTAAAATAAATATATGTGTTTGGACAGACAAATTGTGCAATTTAAAGACATTTCTTTCACCTTTTTTGATGAGCATTTTTCAGTTTTTTGACATTTTATGGACAAAATTATTTTCAATCAGTGAATGAGATAAATTCTTACCTAAAACATTAACAAGAAAAATTCCTACACTTTTGTTGCACTGATCCCATAGAGACAGCACAACATCCACCTTGAAGAGGGAGGATAAAAAGATCACACCTCTCCTGAGCAAAACCTTTTTTATTTCTCGTTGAAAGTAACTTGGTAGAATATTACAGCAGAACACACATGACTGAAACAGCTGCCATTTCACGTAACACAGTACAGGAAGAAGGATGTAGTTCAATCTCATGTGTAATATTATATATAGTATATTTATATCAATAGAAAAAGAAAAAAACTATTGCTCCCATGTGTTTATTTTTTTTCATATGGCATTTCTCTGCTGTGTTGAAGTGGGTAAAGTAAAATTCAACGAGAGGTTTACACACCAAAGGAAGTGGGACAATGAAAGTGACATTCCCCAAAGCACGGGAACTTTGTGGCTTTTTTTTTTATTAGGCTAAGAAGTAAACTTTTAACTTTTTTCTCCATTGCAAGAAATAAAACTTGAAACCGCTCTCAAAAAAAAAAAATGGATAAATACCATCATACAGCAATCAGAGTATGCAAAAGAAAAGAACACAAGGCAGCTCTGCGCAAGAGCACGCATGCAAAAATTATTATATTTTTAAAAGGAGCACTAAAGACAAAATGTCGATGATTGCAGGTGTTTATGTTTGCGTCGTATGGCAACTGATGGAGAGCCAATTTGTGACAAAAAATGGTAAAACGGGTGGACTGAAACGAGGGGACAATTCGATGCTATGTAAAGTGAACTGGAGTGCTGAGTGTTTGCTGACAAACTACTTCAATGAAGTTGTTTCTAGAAATTGCTATAACATACTTTGTTATCATTTTGTTGTACTCTTCTTAATTTCCTCTAAGGAATAAAAGAAATGTTAGGAAAAAAAGCAGGTATGAAATATCACCCTGGACAGTTGCATCCAAGTTTAGTGTTTTAAATAAGCCACTTTAGGCAGCATTATCTAATAAATGTCTCATTATTCTAAGACATATTTCAATATATCTCTTTTGAAAAATAATTCTATCTATAGTTGATCTTTTTAGTAAGTAAATCTCTTCCAGTATATATATTTTTTTATATTTTTTTCTCCTTAAGGTACAGCACCCCACTGTGGGTTTTGTTTTCCAAAAGCACCTAATTTTTCTTACAATCAGACTGAATAATGCTTCAGTCATAAATGGTCTGAGTTCAAGATTAAAGGATCCAAATGGCGCACCCCAAATAAGTCAACAAGGTCGATTCCCTTGCGACCGTAGCTCGAGCCCGGCAATATTAAGCTTTGACTTGAAAAATTGTGACCAGTGCTCGAGGCCTGAGCTCACCGTGTCCCTGTTAACAAAAAGGTCACAGGGGTCAAACATGGGCCTGCATCATATGAGACATCATCAGTTGCCACAGACGTCTCTGCTGCAGCAACTGGCTGACCAGAACTGCACCCAGAACCTCTCTGAGGATGATGCACAGGCACAGGTAGTGCTGATATACCCCAAAATACAGATGGCCCTTGCCTACCCTGAGACAAAACAAGCCACACACGACCACGTTTCAGCTATCAGAGCGGGGAGGGGGGTCAGCACCTGAGTGATGCCCAGGAGGGAGAAGAGACGGGGAGAAATGGGGCGGGGAGGGTCATTTGGACTCATTTGGATCATCCTGGGAATCCAAATGAGTCATGTGCTTGTAACAGATCACCTTATGGGCCCTCACTGGGCTGAGCAGATGTCCTGCGGTGCCAGAGATGCCCCCTATAGCTGAGATCGTGGCTCTGGGTGCTGTGGGTCTGTCCGGGCGAGCTGTTCGATACAGGTCATTTTCGACAAAAACACACACACACACAGCCATGGTGAGTAACGCAGGCGCTCTGTCTCACTCCCACTCTGCACCTGCTGGTATGAGTATGTCACACGTTGTACACTTCCTTATTATCATCACACAGACTACAGGTCAGCGCCAGGTGAGCTCTTACCATTGGATATCAAGCAGGAAGTGGTGTATCTTGAGCACTGTCAAACTTAATTTGCTGGGCTACATGTGAGGTTATCAAATAGAAAATCAATATATATTTATATATATAGATGTATATAGATATATATTTCAAAAAATTTTATATCAATGGGGAATCTCATACAGGAGCTGGCTACTGCAGTCCGCACTCATTAAGCTATAACATCCACCTAAACTTTAGGACATGATTCTCTTATATAGACAGTAATTTCTCAGTCAAATATACTTTTTTTTTTAAACTCCGTTGATTTAGCATTTTAAAGTTGGATTCGTCATGCACAGAATAGTCGCTCCTCTCTCTCTCTGTTTATCGCCAGGCTTTTGCATCATGTTGTAGCATTTATCACATGTAACGTTAGCCTCCTCTCCATCAGTCGTCGTCCACGTCGTCGCCCTCTGACTCCTCTCCGGCTCTCCTCTCGTACATCTTATCCCGGTGCCGCTCCTGGATCTCTTTCATTTCCTCGGCGTAGCGGCTGAACGCTCCCCCGAACTTGCTCCACGCCTTGAAGGGGATTGTTATAGAGTTTCTGTAACTGGGCTTCACTTCACTCACCCGCAAGAAAACTCCGTACTTGTTGGACCCCACGTCAAAGAAGAACCGCTTGGAGTCCACCATGATCGAGGTGCCCTCCGGAAGCTCGCTGTAGCCCCCGGCCCCTCCGCCGCCGGCCAGCTCCTCCTCGTCTCCCCCGTAGTCGTCTATCAACTTGGCCAAGGCGTCGCGGAACTCTATCAACCCCTGGGCCGGGAGTGCGATGGTTTGTCCGGCCTGTAGGCCAGCCCCGGGGATGCCACCCACCCCAGCTCCGAAACCGGGGCCTCGGTTGACGGTCTGCCGGATCCGGAGAAACCGACCCCGCTGGTTCTCCTTCAAGTCGAGGTAGTATTTTCGGTTCTCACGCACCAGGAACTCGCTCTTCAAGGCCCGTCTAGGCCCGGTGTCATCCCCACCGGATGATTGAGCGATCTGCTCCGGGGTGCTAGGCCCGAGCTGGGCGTAGTGCTCTATGAAATCCCCCAGGTAGTCGCGGAACTCTGCCGCAACTGACATCGAGAGGGTCAGCCGACTTTTCGAGCCCCCGGCGCCGACCTCGGCGATTTTGATGAACCGGCCTTTGGCGTTCTGCTTTACATCCAGGTAGAAGCGTTTGTTCTGAATGTCCAGCCGCTTCGAGGCCAGTTCCTGGGTCTCCGGTTCCCGCTGGTAATGCTGAAATCCGCCACCTCCTCCCCCTCCGCCGCCGCTGCTGCCACCGCGCTCACTGCCACTGTCCCCATCCGCCATCTTCACCACCAGCAGCCCGTTTCTCTGCGTATCTTTGACCCCCACACACCCCCCTCCCCCTCCCCGTACTCGCCGAGCTCGCGGAGGAAACCGGACGCTGGTTGCTGGGCTCTGATTGGCTGCTGCCGCCGCCAATCACAACAGCAGATAGAATGCTTGCGTTTCTATTCGCTAATCATTCTGTCCGTCATTTCAAAGGTAACCGCCCAGTAGATGACATTCAAGTATATATATTACAGCTCATAGCTGCTCTCCTGTTAGTATTAAACTGAAGTGTAACGTTAACGTGAAACCGAGAATTTGTCCGTTGGTGAATTTACCTTCGGCTAAAACAGTTTTGTAACGCCAGCTGTTGTTTTTTGAAAAAGTCATGAGTGCCCTTGTGCTGAAAATCAATAGTTTATTCCAACTACGGCCACCTAATAATGTATTTTGTACATTTTTGGGATGGATGCCCCTGGAAGGACACTCACACACACACACCGTCCCGCCTACTTGTTGGTTCCGTGCGCAAAGGCAGGCAAGATGATCTTAGGGTGGGGGATGGGTGAGTGCTCTGCAAGCCGCCCGCGGATTGGTCGAAACGGAGATTCGAAGTAACAAAACACACCATGATTGGCTGTCCACTCTCCCACGAGGGGTCGCATGCAAAAGATTTACGAAAGGGTTTATTGTTTCTTTGCTTTCGGGAGCCGAAATTGTTTGCTATCTGCTCAGTTCTACAATCAAATAACGAGACGGAAAAATGGTATGTGCGCTTCGGCTGGTGCTTAGCGGCTAAACAGGGGCGTGGGTACATTTGTGTTGTAATTAATGGACAACTGAAGAAGGTGCAGTATTGAATTTAAAGTGAGGAAATTCGAGCAGAAGGTGTGTGGTTAAAAAGCTTGATAAAGAGCTAACTGACAGCTAACGCGTTAGCATCAACGTTAGCTTCAGAAGTCCGAGTTTTTTTTGCTTTTTCTTTAATTGTGACAATACATACACCGTATGTCGGATAATTCCTCTGTTGCTGAAGTGAAGTGGTTCATATAAAGTATAAACTTACACTGATTGTAGTGTTTCTTGTACTCGGTGTAACGGTGGATTAGCAACCATTAGCACGTCAAGTTTAGCTATTTCATTAGCCCAACGGTTGCTTAGCTATTAGTAGTTGACTACAAGGATTTCAAAATAAATCTTTAATTAAACAAATAGATAAAAACAACAAATGTGATATTTGTGCTCATGGGTGACTTCTTGATCCAAACTTTTTTTCCCTGTTGATTTTCGTGAATGAAAACTTGATGGTCTTAAAGCGGCGCGTCTGTTTTGTGTTTGTCGCGGGTTCACTGGCAGCACCCCGCCGAGAGCTTCTGCTGTTTTTGTCAGAATGGCTCTGTGTTAGTTTTCTCACAGAAATCGTCTATTTTCCATCTATTTTATGCATGGTGCATCTGGTAAACGCCACCATTATCGCCTTAGAGTTTTTTTTCTAACATTATGTGTTATTTGTGATTGGCGGGAAAACAATAACAGTCAAACCGGGCATCTGTTTAAGTATTGACTCGGTCAGTAGTTGAATTTTCTATTTGTCGTTTAACCACTTAGCGTACTTATATTTGGTTTTTACAGGGTTCCCCCGGATCATTAAAAAGTGTTAAAAGGCACTGAATTCAGACATCTAAAATTAAGGCCTGAATTGGTAAAAATAATATATACATATACAAATTTATATTTCTATAGTCTCGTAATGCTCAGCATTGGGAGGTGTGATTTAAGAGTCGTTTTACACTGCGTTGTAAAATTTTTAAAATAAAAAGAAAAGGTAACATTTATAGCAAGTGAAATAATTTAAAACATTATTCTTCCTAAACTGGACATCATGGGAATCCAAACTGTTAAATTTCATGTGCGGAGCGAAATGGCCAAGAAAACTGCAAAAATGCCAGATTTATCCCTCTTTTGTTGGTAAACCTAACAGATATATTTATTATTGATAACTTAATGTGTTCATTGTCTTCCGTGTGTTCCAGTCTGAAAGAGATTGTTGTCTTTTCCCACCAATAACATAGGTAATCAATTTTTTCTCACTGGACAAAAAAACGTATCATTTTGTATGTGTCAATAAACAGGGCAAATTAAACATGTCCTTAATTTTTGTTTTTAAAAAAATTGGCCTAAAACTTAATTCCGAGTGGCATCAAAAATGTCTTAAAGTCTTAAGCTGCAGGAATCCTACTTTAACCCTTTGAAACTTGAGCAAATTGGAATGATTTCTTTTAAAAAAAAAATGGGAAGAGGGTGCTGAGCAACTTGACAAAAATAGTCAAAAAAATAAACAAGAAATTGCAAGAAAAAGAAGGAAAAAAAACAAAATTACCTGAAATTGACCTTAAGAAAGCGCTATTATCCCTCTTAGCTAATTTTCAGACAATTTCCTTGTCACCTTTTAATTATTTATTCATATTTGCAGAGTGCAGGACATTTCTTTTACCAGTTTTCTCTGGTAAGAGGTTTAAATGCCGCTGAAAGGCGTCAGAATACATCACAAGAAAACAGCAAAAGTTGATCCATCCCTTATTTATTATTATTTCACATTATTTAACCAGGTCAGTCCCATTAAGATTAGCAATCTCTTTTTCAGTGGATTAAACTCCCTTGCCTGCAATTTTGAAAATATGGTGTGCTGTTTGACTTATTGCACAAAATTCAAACACTTTACGTTCACACGTTTCCTTTCTCAGCTTTGTCTCTCTTGTCTGATTTTTATTTCCGGTTGAAAATTTCCTGAAATCACACCTGCAGGCTGGTGGCAAGGCAGGAAAAGACAGTGGCAAAGCCAAGGCGAAAGCAGTGTCTCGCTCCCAGAGGGCTGGGCTGCAGGTAAATGTCTTTCAGTGTTTGTCAAGTCACTTTTATGTTTAAAGTCCAGTATTACAATTTAGAAATTTGCCTTAAGGGACATTTTGTGGCCTTTTTTTTTGGCATGCATTGTGTACCACCCAGTTTGTTTTTTAATTAATATTTTTTTATTACTAAAACCTCTTTTTTGCATCTGTTTCCTGTCAGTTCCCAGTGGGTCGTATCCACAGGCACTTGAAGACTCGCACAACCAGCCACGGCCGCGTAGGTGCCACAGCAGCTGTGTACAGTGCAGCTATCCTCGAGTACCTCACCGCTGAAGTAAGTCTTCCCCATGTGGTGCCTGTTTGTGATTAACTGTGGCCCGGGATGTAATGTCATGCTGTGTTTCTGTGTGATATGGTACTGTCGTATTAATGGCTGTTTATGGCGATTCTCAGGTACTAGAGTTGGCGGGCAATGCCTCCAAAGACTTGAAGGTGAAGCGTATCACTCCCCGTCACTTGCAGCTGGCCATCCGTGGTGACGAGGAGTTGGACTCCCTTATCAAGGCAACAATTGCTGGAGGAGGTGAGCTGACCGCTTTGCAAAGACATAAACTGTTCATTTTGGTCCACATTTTGTCAAGTTTTTGTGTCTTTGGGTGCTCTGCAAATTCTGTAATACTCATTCTGTAGAGATATTCACGTCTATATGAATCATTTAATCTCACCGTTTTGTTTGTTTGTTTGTTTGTTTGTTTTTCCAGGTGTCATTCCCCACATCCACAAATCCCTCATTGGGAAGAAGGGCCAGCAGAAGACTGCATAGATGCCATGTTGACCAGAAATTTCGGGGCTTGGGCTTTGATCGGACCAGGAGTTCACATTTGTTCTTTTTTATTATTAATATTATAGCAAAACGAAGAGTGATTGTTAGGATTTGTGTTGTAATATTTTCCCATAACTAGAAAAAAAGTTCAGAAAACCCCCTAACGACAAAAAAAAACTAAAAAAAATCTTTGTATGTCATTGTAGAACGTTTGACTGGGGAGTTCATTATTCTTTCAAATGGTGACAGTGGATTTGTTTGATTGGCCTGGGACTCTGTAATGTTTTATACTGAAAGAAATTGTTAAAAAACATTTTTTATATAAAAGAAACTTGTTTTGTGGTTATTTTCTTGTTACGCTGTTTACTATAATACAAGTTTTTAAGGAGATGTTTCTTTTTGGACAGCAAATTAGGTAACTACAGCTACATGTGAGATGGTGCTTTTTTTGACTTACTGTAATATTTTGAACTGCACATGGATAGTGATGTATTAAAAGTTGAATTTTTTACATCAAAATGAAAGAAAATTGCAAGCAAGTTATTGCAGTCTTCTGCTACAGTGTTTTTGTTTATAGCGCGTCAACAAATGTGTCAAACTTAAAGTGTGATCCTCAGCTGCTGTGATCAGGTGACGCTGGTCCTGCAGTTTCTGCCTCACTGTGGAGCCTTTTGTCAGGCACATATTACTACTATACACTTGATTACTTGATATGTGGAGAAGATGGTTTGAAGATTTGATCATCTTTAAAAATGTACCTACAGAACCTAAATGCATGCACAAACTGAAATGACCTGAACTTGAGTACTTTACATTTTTCAATATAAAAAAAAGTTTTTTTTTAAAAATGTGTGTTCAGAGAAATGACATATTTTATCTTTAAATAAATACCCGTTGCATGTTTGGCTTTGAAACAACTACTTGAAATTATTTTTGCAGCTATGAGTATGATAAGTCTTGATATTTAAACTGTCCAAAGTACATGAACAAAACTCCAATATGGATTTATGGATTTTTTTTATGTGTTTTTTTTTTTTAGAAATATTTACATATTGGATACTTGCATAGATTATTCACTTAGCACTATAGCACTATTGAGAAGTGAATTTGTAACTTCAGATGTATTTCGTTTAGATTTAGATTAAGTGTACACTATACATAATACTACATCATAATTTACATGTCTGTCTACCATCCAAATAAATTCATAATTTCCAATGGTCTCACTGCAGGATTTGTCATGCAGGTTTACATCCTGCCAGCAGGGGGAGCCACTGGCATTCAGAATCAAGGAATGACTTAATGTTATTGTGCAAAATAATTAACATAAAGGAAGAATAAAAATATTGAATTTAAATAGTACAAGACGTAAGATAAAGATATAGCAGCAATTTAAAACTATAAATGAAAAAATAGAATATAAAGAACACAAAATATATGTACAAAAGGTGCAATGAAGGGCTTGTGCAGTTGTGCAGATGTTGGAGTTACAGTGTAAATATCTTAAGTCTAAATAAATAAATTAACCTGCAGTGTGAAGAAATCCAGTCCAGTGTGTTAATGTAACACATAAAATATGATTTAGCCCAACATTAATATGATGTCATAATAACAACTGTCTTTTCCTGAACCGTAGATCAAACTTTTATAAATATAGAAAGAGTATATAATATTCTTATTTCAGCCAACCAGATGCACGTTTTAATGCATCACATTACAAACACGGCATGAACAGATTTTTGCAAAAACACTGAGGGAACAGGAGGTTTAAAAAAGTGTAATCATTCAAAACCACAACAAAGTGAAAACCCCAAAACCTATGAAAGGATGTATGAAGTATTAAAGCCGATATTACCAGTTCTAACGAGTATAATTATGTCAGTTTTGTAAAACACCCCAGTGAACATGTTTGAACTACCCATGGCCTTATTTATTTAACCCTTTAGCTGCCTTAACTGTTTGATAGAGCACATTTTGAGTCACTATATCTTGATTAAAAATGTGTTGAATTAAACTCAACCAGATTGAGCCATCTCTACCATTGAGTTGAGGTATGTCATGCTGAAAAGAGTCCACTAGATGTCGCTGTGTTTTTAAACTCTGTCTTTTAAGTTCACCAGGAAGTTATAAGTTACAGGAAGTCAGGAGCAACAACAATCACACCGGACATGAGGCCTCTGTGTGGCGGGAATTTCAAAGGTAGGCATATTTATTCAACACATAGTTCCAGATTAATGAACAGATTTCTGCAATTTAATACAAAACATTAAACATCTTATAATGGTCAAATATCTTTTTAAAGAAAACATGCTTTAAAAAACAGCTGATTTGGCCCTCCATGGTAAAGGTAGTGAAACTCAGCTAATGAAACTAGAATTGACAATTGGCTAAGATATAAATACACTTCTAATCATTTTTGTTTGTTAAATGATATATTTCATGTTGTCCATTATATATACGGTGAAAAAAATCGTCTGGTTTTTTTTTTTACTGTATAAAACCATGCTGAGTTGGTGATGCTGAGACAACAAAAATTACGTCTTTTAATGATATAAAAAGGATGAATATTCACTGTTGTTAATTCTATATCTTTAATGTTGGTCCATTAAATATTTGGTGAAAAAATTATATCAGTATGATTTTTTCACCATTTCTGAGATGTTTTCAAAGTCCTGTAATTGTAAAAATGTGTGGAAATAGTACAAGTGCTGGTAATACTACCAATTCCATGGTGGTAAATTGTTATATGTTGGTATACTAACATATTTCAAGCATTATAACAGTAAATGATTTGTAATTGTGATTGTTTTTTTCTTTGTTTTACCATTACCATGAATGGACATCTCAACCGTTTGGTAGAGGCCTGTTTTTTAAACACACAATTTCTCACAAAAAAGGCATTAAAAAAAACAAAAAAATTCTGCCAATGCATAATTTAAAAACTTCAAGGAAAAGTGTATGCAGTAAAGGAGCTGTGCAAGATTTAGGGGGATTTATTGGTATTTAGGGGCGAGAATTGTAGTTTGCAAACAGCTGAAACTTCTCCTGGTTACAATTCCTTCAGTGTTCATCATTTTTACCAGGAGCTGAATTATCCACAGAGGTGTCCACCTCTGAAAAACACAGGCCAGGTGATTAAAACAGGTAAAAGAGAAGGCTGAAAAGGCAGATTTATGTCACAAATCAGCGTTTGCCCGACACTTGCAAGTCAGATGGGCTGCTGGTCCGGCACCTGATCACATTTATCTCTGATAACTTAAGATCCAGATGTTCAGGGGGAGTTTATCCTGAGTTTAATTATCTGCAAAGGTCTCACCCTTTTAAATCAAACTGACCCAATGATTTAAACTGGAAAAACACAAAAAAAGAAGTTTCACATTTACAAATGTCACTCTTTTTCTGATGCTTTTGTTGCAGAGACTTCTACCTGACGTGAAAACACAAATGTCCCTGTCTAGAGCCGGTGTTTGGTTTGTCTGTTCTGGGCTTCTGTAGAAACATGGTGGAGCAACATGGCAGACTCCAGAGACAAGGACCCGCTTTGCGGATGTAAACAGCTCACTCTAAGGTAACGAAAAACACACGTTTGTATTTTCTGGTGGTTACACGCTAAAGAAAACATATTTACTGCATTATATTCAATTTCAGCCAACAAATCCCCCTAAATCCCACACACTGGAGCTTTAAAATGATATCCTGCAGGTCTGACCCTTGCTTATGTTTGCGAAAATTATAAAATTAACATATAAATAAAATAAAAAGTAAATAATTCAAATTATATGTAAACAACAGAGCTCATTGAAAACTGTATTTAGTGTTTCTTCAGAGGTTGGTAACCAGTGCAAAAGCAGAAACCCTGACAATCATCTTTCACTGAAAATGTATGTCACTATAATAATTTCTCATTAGTTAAGCCACTTAAAATTCATTACTTCATCTGAGTTCCTCACACTCACTAATAGACTGTGATTATCTGAATTGGACGCAGGCTGTGACAAACTGTGGAGACTCTGAGTGGTTGCTGCAGCTGTTAATGTTGAAGTGCACAAAGCGTCTTGTTTCTCCCTCCAAAGGATGATAAGAAGTGTTTACATGAAGTGATCTATAGCTCAGCTTTGACACTAAACTGTACAGAAAAGGCCTTTCACATAACATTGATTGCAGGCATCTGAACAATCTCCTACAGCAGTTTTACCAACATGACCAAGGACGGTTCAGCTGCTTATCGTGAGAATCATGTTATGCACTTCACATATATATTCCCCATGTCTGCTGTTCAAGGCTGTAACATGTCAGCTGTGTTGTTGCTGTTTGCTTTTCATTATCCCCTTTTGCTGCATTTGCGTTGCTAGCAGTGATTTTCCTAAAGAGTGCTGCTGATAATGTTTGTAGAAAACTGAGCTTCAACCTTGAAATACTCAGCTTAACAAAAAGGACAACATTCAAACAATGTAACAGACAGTATTTGTGGAGGCAGACGTGGTTGAGGGAGAACTGAAATCCTTTGCAATAGAAAATAACTTCTTTATAAGCACTGTGATAACTGCAGAGAGTGTAATTAAAAGTTTGGCAGAATAAAAACATACTAAAGTATTGACAGTATTATTGTGACATGAGGAAAACCAGGGTTGTTACTTTTTTAGTTTCTGAAAAGTTGACAAGCTGCTTAGTGGGACCGACACATTTAATTAAGGAATTGCTCAACATTTTTTTGGAAAACATTTGTGTTAACTTTTTTTTAATGAGAGTTAGATGCAGCTACTATGACAACTCGCTCCTGAGGTCAGCCCCAAGTGGCCATTAGAGGAACTGCAGTTTTGGCACTTTTGATACTGACATTCAGAACCTCTAACTGACATAATCTTGCCCATGTTGGGTATTTCGGTTATTTAAAAATTCTGTTAACCCTTTCCCCACCGGGGCTGCCAATTCCCACGCATCTGCTGTGCGTTTCCTATTTTGGGCTCTGTCTCACGCCCTCATGTCACCGAGGAAAATCTCACGCCAAAACACAGTGATGGCGGAAGTGTTGAACAATCATGTAAAAAAGTGAACGACTTTGACTGTAGAGTGTTTGACAGCCACAGCATTTCATCATCACGGATCAAACAGCTGATGGTCCGACAGCAGCGCAGTGAGACAGACAAACAGAGCGCAACTTCTCAAAGCACCAAAGTGTCTGAAACAGACACATTTGCAGAGGTCAAAAGTGACTTCTTCAGACTTCTACAGACTACTTTTTGTTAATTTCAGCTTTAATCAGACTTTGGATGAATTATTTAGCAACAGCAGGACGCATCGTTCCATGTCTCACCCAGCCGCTCGCGCTGAGCTCTCAGGGGCAGATGTAATGTTTTGGGGGCCAAGGGCCACTATTTTCACCCTTTCTCTAACTGGGAATGTTGGCAGGCAGTTATAGGAGAAGTAGGCCTACTCAAAAGTTGTTGTTTTTTCCTGAGTAAAATGATTAATAACACAGACGTTTCACAGAAGTTGAAATCAGAGTCCTGCAGTCAGGAGAGGTTGGCCTATTATCAGCACAATGTGCTTAAATTTACCTAAAGTTTGTTTAAAATCGAACTTTTTTTAATATAATGCTGAAAAGTTTAATAAATAATAACGAATCATATGCTTATTACACTCCAACACACCATGGTCACATGAAACTGTGTCAGTGAACTATGAGGGCAAAAAACAAACCACAAAAAAAGCAAAAACAAAATAATTGGTTTATTAACTATAATCAAGGTAAAAATGTTCAATTAATCCCGGTTCTGATTTTATGCATGAGGTTCGGACCTTTGCTGGGAGGAAATTTTAGCAACTGGACCCCTTTGAATTTTAGTTAATTACCCCTGGTTTAGCTGGTCTTGACTACGACACTGATGAGCAAGAACGCAAACAAGCCTTTTACAAAATGTCAGACTACTGCTTAAAAGCTAAATCATTAGCAAGCAAGTATTCCTTTTAAAATATCTTTAACAAGCTCATACTAAGTTCTTTATTTTTACAACCATTCCTCAAAAGCCTGATTAACTCTTGCTCCCTGACATAAACTTAAAAAAGCCTAATTATGGCTTTCTCCTTTGTATCCCAACAACACCTCAGTGTCATGCTTATCTCATTATTTCCTTTGCAGTTCCACTTCCACATGGCTGAAGTGTCAGAAAAACTCTTTATTGTATGAGCTACAAATGATGTGAGATGAGTGATGAGACTGCAGAGGAACAAGCCGCTCCGACAGCAGCAGGAACAGAAAACTGTGTTGTTTTTTTTAAAATAATCACCACCACCTCTGAAGTTTTGTTTACTCGTGTCTGACTCAGAGATGATTCTGAAATGATGAAACATAGGCCACACAGTGCGGCGCTGACAGCGAGAATCTTATTACGACAATAACTGGACTGACCTTTGCAAGAGCAGCAATAACTCCACTGTTGTCCGGACACTCACAGTCTGACTTTTCTTTACATGAGAAAACATCAGATGTGAGTCACTGATTTAATATTAACATATTCTTTCACATTATACTTGCATGTTTTGTCCACATTTCTTAAGTGACATCATGTATGAGCTGGTTTTCAGGAGGCGGAGGGGACGGTGGATATTGTGTCACCTCAGCAAGATGCTGACCGAGCTGCATACCACTGCATTAAAACAAAAAACAACCAAACTGGATGTTTTTAAGCAACCAGTTTTACAAGCAGCTTATAATGCACCAAACAAGGATGTTTCTTAGCGACTCCTCGCTGTTTTTCCACCATCTACAAAAAGCAGCTGCTTTACCTGCTTGTGACCCAGGAGCTAGTTTTTTAAGCTAAAACCGATGTCGAGACACTTTTTAACATCTGCCAGACACCTGATAAGCTGCAGACAACTGTTTGACACCACAGACTGTTTATAAAGATGAACAACATGACAGTTACCCGAAAGAGAAGCTTTTTAATCTCCATCGCCCCCTGGTGTCTGTCTGCAGTATAGGTCATAAAGCCCGCTCCTTCATGTTAGTGAATGTAACATAGGCCAAACTGAAAAACTCAAAGTACACGCCAAATAAATGCTTCTGTCTGCAGCATTTCTGCCACTGAAGGTACTTCTCATGACCCTTATGTTTGTTCATGTGTTTGTTTTCATGATAAGTTTGGTTTTCATTAGTTATTTGAATCTACAAAGACTGCTGTGTGGAGCTGCTTGTGATTGGTTGAACATCTGTTTTGGCGGGAACTCCCGTGGATATTGTTACAGCAGAATCCAGCTCTGAATGACGTCACCAGCACAATATGGCAGCAGCTGTATGCAGGACATTTTAGCCTCACTTAGGCATAGCTGGGTTATGTGGGGACGCGTCCTTTATCTTTATACACAGTCTGTATTTGAGACCAACAGACAAAAAAAATCGGTTGTCTTATAGCAACCTGTCGCTGTTTTACAAGTGATTTTATGTGCACCAAACTTAGTTGTTTCTTTTGGTTTTCAGTTACCATTTTTTCAGTGCAGAAAGTGCAGGAAAAAGCTTTTTTGTGCTAGATGAAAAGTCAGGGGATCAACAAAGTTATTGAGATAATGAATAAAACTCCCCGTGCACAGCCAGTGTCATCGTCAGGTGCTGGTTGGTAGCAGGAACATTTAAAGTGAAAAACAAAGTCGACCAAGAGAAAGTGAAGTACTTTACTGTGACTCAATAAAGAGTGAGCAACACATTGTCAGCTGTAGCTTCCTCAGGTTTGCTCAGTGAAATTACACGAGTATAAATACACGAGGGTCATGTGACTCGTGTATTTACCCACAGGTGAAACGCGTTGCTCGCAGTAAAGTTCTTCAGCGTGTGGTGGTCGACTCTGTTTCTCAGTGTCATTAAGATATTTAGGCTTCTGTACCAAAAATACTGGCAGTTTATCCAGTAGTTGTTGTTACATTTCACTCAAGGAATCAGGGAATACTCGCACAAAAATTTCTGATCTATCCAAAAGTTGTTGGCAGAAAGCAGAAAAAAGTGACCGATGCTGCCATCATTAGAGCCGCTCATGTGGCTAAAAACACGTGATAGTAGCACTGGCTGATCAGAGAAAGAAAACAACACGGAAAACTCTGTTTGACTGACAGGTGATCTCAGTGCTGCAGGAACACCAGGATGCATAAAATATGACTCCAAAATAGCACATCTAATCCTGCAGACGAGGCTGTGAATCACTCTGGGACAAAGTTGGTTATGAAACTGGTGCAAACCCGGGAACACCAACACACAAAGTAAAGGTTTCTCTGATGAAATGTGACACGAGATGTATTGTCCACATGAGCGCGAGCCTCTGCAGGGAGCACATGAAAGACGCCGCTGCCTCATATCTTCAAAGAGCGAGAATCATTTGTTTATCCTTACATCTCTCTCTCCTCTTCTGTCTTTGCAGGTTTCTCTGGAGGCCGGTGGGAGGGTGACAGCCAGAGGTCAGCCTTCAGCTCCCATTCTCCTCTGCAGCGAGCAGGAGACGCCGGAGATGCTCAACACAAAACAGTGACACCATTTAAGGTAATGGAAATATTTGTTAACCACTTTTTATCGCTGTGTGCTTTAACAAGAGTATCAAACCAGCCTGTGAGTATTTCTGAAATATGTTCTGTTTTAAACGTTTTGTGTTTTCTACTGTCACTCTTTTTTTTCCTGTGAAAAAAAAAGCTTTTGTTGCACAGACAATCATGCATTTTTGCATTACTGATTTTCTTGAAACAAAAATAGAAAATGACTCAGGGAATTAGCATCAGCAGCTATAATCTTTTGGATGAAAACAAAAAAACAAACCGAAAAAACTAGAAAAGTGCGCTCAGTATTTAGCCATTCAGCCATTCTTGGCAATTCTTGTATTTCCAGCCCCCACGCCACAGAACGAGGTTAAGAAGATATATGAGGATGATTGTATTTTTAAGTGAAACACAGTTACAGATCTTTGATCTATGTCATTCCTAACTGGACTTTTCAGTGTAGCCCATTAGCTACAGGCTGTGGCCTGCAAAAAAGTAAGAAATAACAATAAACACAATCAACTGCCAGTATGTGGGTGTCCATTACACCCATTATTAATATTTTCAAAATGTCAATAAAACGTAGTTGCAAGATGAATGTGTTTCCACTGAATGATGTGATGCAACTTCTCCTCTCGCGATAACACCCCAAGAAGCATGGTGATGGATGTTCAAAACATTAGCAGGTTTATTTATATTGCAGCCACCGCACTAACCGTCATTATTTCCAGTCGAAGATGACGTAGGTATGTTACGTGAGCGATAATAATTCTACTTTTTACTAATTTCTTGCTAAATGTGGGGTAATTTCCTCTTAAGTTGCTCAATGCCTTCTTCATGTTTTTGACAGAAATCCAGACAAACTGCATAGGTTTCAAAAGGTTAACCATAAAGTTTTAATGTATCTGCTACATAATAATATCCTAATTCAACATGTCCATGGTTTGCAGTAACATACAATTTTTTCCTGGCGATTTGTTGAATTAAATGAATGTATTCTGGCTTTGAATAAAGATTCAAACAGCCCTTCGTGTGGCCTGCAGGTGTGATTCGTTACAGTATGGTGTTGAAACTGGAGGTAATTCCTTCACAGGAATATTTTCATGATGAAAAGAAATGCAGGCATCCTTTGATCCTCGATGTAAAGAACATGTTAGGTAGACACTGTCAGAAAACATCTTCATACACACTGTGAGAGAGAGGAGCTTTCAGAGGACCTGTCAGTGACACCCTGTCTTAATGTTTGATGATTTTAAACCCATAAACCTCGGAGCTGGGCTCAGTGCAAACAGGCAAAAAGCAGGAGACTGTAGGACTGAGGACTGAACACGTTTATTAGAAGGACGTCTTAAAAAAAACACACAAACTAGGGATAGTACTACATCGGCCTTGAAAGTAAAAAGAAATCAAACACGAGTTTTTAAGGTGGCTACTTTCAAAAGAGCTAGAAGATCTTAAAGTCGACCTTGTAAAATAACAAAAGAATGAAGTAAAGAGGATGATTAACTGAAACGTTTTACTAACACACAAACATGTTACAAACTGCTGAGAAAAATCAAAGCATGGAGTTGGTTTCTGTTTTGAAATTGTCAGCCCGTTTTCATCCCAAAGTTGTCAAATATTGCCGCTTTGCAGTGATTTTGGTGTAGGATCCCAATGCCAAAAGCCACCTTTCACGTCTGCATGATATGCCCTTGGACGACGTCCGATGAGAGCCCGGCCACAATGTGGCCAGATGTTACAGTTTGCCAGGTCAGATGGATGATACGTGGTTGGGCGACGTCAGTTGAGAATGTGGCTGGACAGAACTGGTCGCGGTGTTATTATAAACCACTGCACGGCACCTGCTGTGGCTGCATGATAAATAGATGGACGGCGTCAGTTGTAAACAGAGCCAGACAGAACTGTTCGTGGCCTTATTATAAGCCACCCAACAGCACCTGTCACGGCAGCATGATACGCCACTGGACACCGTCAGGTTGAAATGCTGCTGATAACGGCGTGATACAGGGAGCACGAAGGTCCCTATAGGGCGGACGGGAGTGGCGGTGGATCCAACAAACCTTGGACATTAATGTTGGAGTCCAGTATTCGCTTCCCACATGACTGAATGTGATGTTTTTTCCTTCACCGTTCTATGTACCTTTTTTTGCCTAAATCTAACCATCCATGGCAGCATGTGCGTGTGTTGACGTACCTCGTTGGTCGCCATGTGCTTGTGTTGCTGAAACATAACCATGTGTGGCATAATCCCAACATGTGCTTGTGTTGACATCACGGTAGCCACATCTCAGAGCTTCAGTTTCACACGCAGAAGGATACTTAGAGAGTTAAATGCAGACACGGAAGTCCACCACAAAGCAGCAATATGTGACAACTTGGGATGAGAACGTGTTGAAATTGTCTACATTGAACTTCGATTGACTTTTTATTTAATGCAATTAGAGTTCATAGTGCAACAATAATAAATTCACCCATCATTTCACCGCTTGCCTATCTCTACAGCACTTCAGAGTCTGCACATCTTTTAATACCCGACAAATGAGCACTAAAGAGCAGTCAGTTTTCAGTTTCAAACTTGCGTATGGCACGGTTGTCGTCAAGTGAGTTTATCCAAGGAGGCACCAGAATGGTCATGGTAAAGGTTTGCGTTGACCACGAGCAGTCCTCGTCATGTGCTGCTTTCGTGGACACATTATACCTGAGCAGGTATAAAGAACAAAAGATGTTTATGACTTTAACTGAACTAAACTGAACTTTTTTCCCCTCATCTACCTAAAACACACAAACCACAGCTTTCATTCTCCCTCTGTGTCCCTGAATGTGTCGGCATTGTGCAGGAGGTGTTTTGTCTCCTCGGCTGCTTTTCACTGCTGGATCAGCACCAGGAAAACGACCTCCCCACCATTTCAAAGAACAGCTTGTTGGGCTTCCTGAAGTAGTGACAGAGCTTCTTGAAGGCCTGGGTGCTCAGCGGCGCGTGCGGCCTGCCTTTAGACTCGTCCAGGCACTTGTCGTGTCCGGCAGACAGCAGGCAGTAGAAGCCCTTGGTGGTGTTGTAGTAGAAGTTGTTGGGGCTTATCCTGGGCGGCAGGTCCAGGAACCTCTCAGCCTTTCTCAACTCGGGGAAGGGATCCCGAATGAGCGCGTCGCCGTCCACCACATGGATCTGCTCCCTGGGGAAGACCTCCAGCCAGCGGGCCAGATGCACGTGGTACAGGCTCCTCTGCAGCGCCTTGTAACCAGGATCAATGTGGCCCTTGTGGATCAGGAGCTCCTCCAGCGGCTGGTAGGGCTTGTGGCGGGTCAAGCGGTTGTGGAGGACCTGGGTGTAGTCGGACACCAGCCTCTCTGCAGGGTCCCGGACGATGAGCAACAAGCGCACGGCGGGGTTCGTGTTCCAGACACGTGCAGGAACCTGAGGAGCCGCAAAGTAGCCGGGGGTCTTCTCCACTGTCAGCTGACCGGGGAGGGTGAAGGGCATCTGGGCTCGGTACCAGGCCAGGCCTCGGCGGTAGTGCTCCTCCACGTTGAAGTAGTGCACCTGATGCAGGAAGAGAAGGTGAGAATAATGAAGTCACTAATTGTTGTAGTGGTGTTGAAAACCTTTCTTTAACCCTTTGAAACCGAGATTAACATCACTCATCTGTTCTGCATTCAGACGCCTGTTATAAGTATTTCAACCTTTGAACCTCAAACAAACAGGTCTGATTTCTTTTTAAAACATGGAGAAAAGGTAACGAGCAATTTGACTAGAAATGCATAAATAGCTAGAAATTAGTAGATTAAACTACAGAAAATGTCCAGAGAACTGCATTTATAATCATTGCAATTAGATATTTAAAATTATTTTACAGATTTATTATGATATTCTATTTAATTGTATTTAATACAATTAAATTTTATTTTATTTCCACTGTCACATTATTTGTCTATTTTGTTTTTGTATGTTTTTTGTGCTTATTTTCAGGTTTGTTTGTTTTTGGTTTCTGGTTTGTTTGGGTTTTTTTTTTTTTTACAAAAAAAATGTTCTTTTTGTCGTTGTTGTTGTTGTTGTTGTTCTCCCTCTGCATAATAATAGCAATAACAATAATAATAATAATAATTATAATGATAATGATAATAATACCTTTTTAAAAAAAAATAAAATATCTTTAAAAACAGAGTTTACAAAATGCATTGACAAACAAAGCAAAAGCCAAAATGGGACACACAGAAGGCAACACAACAACAGTCCTACTCAACACAAGTAAGACAAAACTGGGATAGAGCCAATATGCAGGATGCAGGATGCAAAATGTCAATATAAAAATAGTACAAATAATTAGACCAAAAACAACAAAGGCATTAAAACCACAGATAAAAGGAAATAAAAGGAATAATGCATAAATAAACAGGTAAAATATATAAAAGTTATAAAAGAAATAAATAAAAACAAGCTTCTCATTGGCCTCTTCCTATGTTTTCTGAAGAAAATCAAGCCAGTTTGCTCAGGTTTCAGAGGTTTAATGGAGCTGAAAGAATGTCAGAGGATGAGAAATGTGATGAAGTCAGACCTGAAATGTGCTGGATTTATGAGACACTGAGCTCTTTTCATTTTGTCCCCATCTGTCCAAACCAATCTATTCTTTTGCACTAGCTTTCCAACTCTGAAGTCCTCACCTCCAACTACCCCGGTGAGGATTTCTCTCTGCGGTGCTTCTTCGGGACAGACCTGTCTGCACTCATAACCATGTGAGTACGCTGCAAACCATTTATACAGTAGGCCGAGCTGACTTTGTTCTCTTTTTTTTTATACCGAGGCGAAAAGTTCACCCCGAGTGAGACACAAATTCACCTAAAGTGTGTTTTAAAGTGTTTTCTTTTACGCTGCAGCCAGCATAAGTTCAGTCGTGCAGCAACTAATTAATATTTTGATCATTAATTCGAAACTTAAAACTATTTACGATATTTTTAGATTGGTAAGTTTTTCTGTTTATTTTCAGAAAACTTCACTGTCAAAGAAAAGCAGCAAATTCTCACCTACGGTTAAAAGATAAATCTGGGTGTTTGTGTGATTCTTAATGGGAGAGGAAAGATGAAAAAGTTGAGATCTGATGCCGAGCTTGCATTATTATTGCAAATAGCTAATAATGTTGTGCAAACTCTGGTGCTCTGATCGAATGTTAGCATAAAATTTCCCAAGAAAGCGGTAAAATTTCTATGAAAAGGCAACATTTTTTATTTATTTTGATTTAACCTTTATTTATAAAAGTCATCTATCTGTATATAAGCTCACTGAAACACGGGGTCTCGTGTTTCGGACAACGTGCAATGTAACAAAACTTAGTTTAAGATACAACATGTAGGTGCCGAGTGGAGGCAGATTAAAAAAACTAAAAACAGGAAGTTTTCACAGATACTTTTTTGAGTGCCCTTTAAATAGGTTTAAAATCCCCAAATTGTAACCACAAGAGTAAATTAGCATTTAGTTTGGAAAACTAGTTTAGTCATATTAACTATTATTATTATTATATATATATTTTTAACTTTGTTTATCATAACAGTGACCTTTTATATACTACGGTTCAGCTGCAGTATTCCTGTCTATCAGGACTTATAATTACGATCATTTGTAGTGACACTAAATTTCAAACTTTTTGAATCCTCCACGGTGTGTCACTGTATGTTGCTGAAAATGGCACAAAATGTCAGTTTTTATTTAGGAAGTTTAATTCTTTTTTTTTTTTATTGTCTTATGTTCATTAAAAAATCTTTTCTAGGGGCCTCCAGAGACCAGGGGGCCCTAAGTAACTGCTTAGCAGGTAGAGCTGGCATTATCTCATGCACAAATTTGATTTCATTTGTTGAACTTCTTCTCTGAAATTAGTTTTTTATTTTATGTGAATTGTTGTATAATGTTATTTAAATGAAACCACATGAGAGACCAAATCCTGCTCAGGGCTCCTAAAAGATTGGAAATTGACTACAGCTGTCAAATAAATGTGTTGTAATGGAAGAAAATAGATTGAAATACTCAAGTAAAGTGCAAGTACCTCAAAATATTACATCAGTAAGTACTGGAGTAAACTTTGCAGTGGTAGTGCAGTTATTAGCGGGCACTGTTGGTCTTTTACCTCGGCTTTTGCCACTTCAACGTCTGGGTGCAGGTTGAGCATCTCCAGCAGAGCTCTGGTGCCGCCTTTCCTCACACCAATAATAATCGCCCCCGGCAACCGCTGCTGGGTGGCATTGTAAGAGGAGGAGGAAGAGGAGGATGAAGAGTAGGCAGGGGGGCTGGAACTCCCGCTGCGTAATTCCCTTAAGCACACAGACAGCTGAGTCTGCAGCAGCAGAAGCACCAGCAGCGCTAGTATCACTGTCCACAGCATGGTGCCACACACACACACACACACACACGGAGGTGGAGTGGAGGTTATGTGCACACACTCATGAAGCTCCCGGACTTGTACAGAGTTGTGCTTGTTAACAGTCAGCAGGGGGCCTCAGGAGGAAGCTCTTCAACCTGTGAGCCAAGAGCAAAAAAATAAAGGTTACTGTCCACTTTGTCTCACTACATCACCTTATCATTTAATAGATGCCCCGTGGTAGAAACGCAAGGTGGCAAAATCAGACACACTGTAGATAAACAAACAACATGAGGTCCTCTTTAATGTAAATGTAACCTGAAATAGAGATTCAAAGGATAAAAAACAAGCTGAAGGCTGAACTTGCTGAGTTTGCTGCCACGTATTGGCACATTTTACAGCAAATAAAGACTCTAAAATCTTTAAAAACAGACAAAATTCTATACTCAAACATCTTAGTCAGTTATTTGTGCATTTATTTATTTGACTGGATCCATATAAACACACAATTTAAAAAAAATCACCAATTAACTCTGAATGAAATGCAAATTATAAAAAGAAAAAATAGAATAAAAAAGCAGAAATTAATTTCGACAAAACTATGACATTTTCCTTTGAGTCGGGGGAGGGTGCAGAGTCGGCATCACTCACAGATTTTAAGGGTGGAGTCACAGCGCGTCTCTCTGCATCTCACATACTACAGTAGTCGCTCCGTGCGCTCACGCTTGCTTTCATGATCCCATATACGTCTGAGACGGTTCTGCACTCTAATGTGCCATTTTACAAAGTCCCAGTCCGAGCAGTGGTGGTTTCCACCCAGAATATAGGTCTGTGATGTGATTATGGCCAGAAGATATTGAAATATTAATCTACATCTAAAGCACACAGAGAAGAGATGCATTGAAAATTAATGCTGTTACGAGGTTTAGGGCGTCCCCGAGGAGCACCGACGCTCCTCACAGTTCTGCTGAACCATTTTCACAGAATAGAGGACAGGTTTCAGCGGCTGTCTGAACGCTGCAGTATGTCTCATGGAGTTAATGCTGTATTTGATGAGACGCCAAAATGTTTAAGTGTAAGAAGAATTAAAGGAAGATGTATTAAAAGAATGATCTGATCCGTCATTGAACCCTTTAAAACCTGGATTGAGTTTTCTTATGCAGTGTTCAGACACCTTACTCAAGCATTTAAACCCTTGAAACCAGAACAAATTGGTTCAGTTTATTATGAAAACATGGGAAAAAAAGGTAATGAGCAACTTGGAAAGAAATGTCCGGCAAACTGCAAGATATTCGTAAAAGTTGACAAGAAAAATGACCTGAAAAAAAAGAAAGACAGAGAAAAATCTATTTAAAAAAATAACAAAAAACAACAAGAAAAAATAAAAAAGAAAACAGTATAAATAATTATTATAATGATGGATTTAAAATATGTTATTTAAAATATTATTATTATTATGTATATATACATATATATATATTTTTTAAATTTATTTTTTCTTGAGACTTTTACTAATTTCTGCCAATATTTTGGATCATTTCTTGTAAAGTTTCTCTTTGCCTTCTTTCGTTTTGTTTCAGCTGAGCGCCTCATACGGTAAAACAAACCTCCTAACAACAATTTTTGGGCACAAAGTGTTCAAATATATTTATTCAGAGACATTTTTCTTCTTAAACAACACCCTGCCCTTGAGCAGGGCATGTAGAGCGCTGCGTGTTCAAACAGAACATCAGTTGCTTCGCCACAGAGCAGAGCGAGAGGTTGTTCTTCACACCTCTCTGGGGCAATCGAGAATATTAGTGTGAAACACAAGTTTTAAAAGAGCTGTTGTGTTACAGTGATAATAGGACTTATTTTTGCATGAGCTCGTATCATTGGCAATAGTCCTGACCCAAAATGATTCACGAGGAATGAAGAGGGACTCAAAATTCAAGAGTTATATATAGAGTTATATATACGGAAAATAAAAATCTGTTGTCAGGACAGAGTGCATCAGGTGGCGTAGCCTGCAGTGACCCGCAGAAAAGGCTGAAAAAAGAACACGTGGGTGCTGGATGATAAAAGTATGAAAATAAATAACAATAATTTCATTTAATGTTTTAAGCCAGCGGGAATATGAGTCAGATGCATTAACCCTGTAACACCGAAATCGACATCAGTTTTCTTGTGCTCAGTTAGACTCCAATCACAAGCATTTAAGCCTCTGAAACTCGAGAAAGTTGGTGTGATATCATTCAAAAACATAGGAAAAAAACAATGAAGAACATTACCTAAAAATTACACAAAAAATGTATTGAAAATTATATTTTATAATTATATTATTCTTATAATTAAATATTTAAAATTGTGTTACAGAAAGAAAAAAAGGTTAATTTTTTTGCACTTTCTTCAGGTCTTTCCTTTGTTTTTCTTTCTTTTAATGCTTATTTTCAGTTGGTTTTCTTGTAACATTTCACTGATTTTTTTGCAATTTTTTGGGCTGTTCCTCATTGCCCTCTACTCATGTTTTTGAAAGAAATCAAGTTACTTTTTTAAAAAAATGTATCCTAGTTTCACGTGTATGAAATGCCCTAAAATAATCACTAAACATGCTGCTTTAACAGCAGGTTTATAATGGGGTTTCATGTTCGGGTGCAGGTCTCGGGTCGACGGGTCGGGTTGTGGAAATGATTGGTCGTATGGTGGCCGGACAGATGCGGTATTGCACAGGTGCAGGATTCTGGGCGAGGAGACGCTTATCCTATCTCAGTACAAAGAGTGTATATATACAGGGAATATCTTTAGTTGTTGTGTTTGTCAGTTTGGTCAAATTTCAGCATGTGGAGCACTTTTGCATTTGTTATTTAAGACTTCAGATTTCCACATCTGTCAGTCATCTGCCCTCCACACACATGCTATAACCTAAAGAAAACACTAAAACTAACACTGAAAATAATAAAAACTAAATTGAAATGAACAAACCCAATCTGGAAACTAACTGAATATACAGAACTATAATCACTCTGGTTACAAACAATCGTGCTCAGGACGGAGGTGCAGGGCTTTCGTTAGTGTCATTATTCACACCTGTGCTCCTTTTCTGTCATGATGCAGGCTGTCGGAGACATCTCCAGGCTGTGAAACCGTCTTAAAAACTGGAGAAGGATTTAATCAGGTCAAGAAAAGGTAAGAGTTTCAATTTATGCCAAATACTTGTCATACTATGTAATTTAGAGCGGCTAAGCGGAGAGAAAGTGACCCTGACAGCTACAAAATCTTGAAAAGATCTGCAGAGGCCACCTGTGTTGGTGGCTAACATTTATCTAAACTATTCAGTGTGTTTATTTCAGGTTTTACTGAACAGAATTTTCTGGCTGTGTTGCATTTTGGTCACAAGCTGCTTTGGAGGGAGAGATTATCTGCTTCTTAAATGGTTAACCTTTTGAAACCTGCGCAAATTGGCTTGATTTCTTTCAAACACGTGAAATTAAGAGGACAGACGTACAGTCCCCTGAAAATAACACACAAAAAAAAAAAACCCCCACAAAACAAGCAAAAAAACAAATAAACAAGGAAGTGACCTGAAAAAGGTTCTTTAGGATGATAATCATCCTGTAAATTATTTTTATATTAATAATAATGATAATCATAAATATGTTTTTTGGACTTTTTTTCCTTAGCATTAAAAAAAAAATAAGATAAAAATCCAAATCTACTCATTTTTTGCAGTTTGTGGGGCGTTTCTTGCCAAGTTGCTCATTGACTTTTTCCCCCACATTTTTGAAAAAAAAAACCCCGATTTGTTTAGGGTTTAAAGATTTTAGTATTTGTGAACGTAGCTCAAGAAAAATGATTTTGCTCCAGATTTCAAAGGGTTAATTTCTGCTGCCACGATGCAAAGATGCTTTTGTTGCTTGATTTTGCCATGACACTGTGAGAGTTTAATATTTTCTGTTTCTAAACTGCGCTGTCGCCGCACTGTTTCTGATTTCTGTTTTGTCAGAGCTTGGGCAGGTAAATAAGAGATAAAAAAGGGCTTTAAATTGCTTGCAGCTTTAACTCGCCGACAACTTTTCAAAACAAAACTTATTCTGGGGGATTTCTTTGACACAGTTGTGATGACAAAACACTGCTAAACCCTTCCTCTTGTTCTCCTGCTCTTCCTGTTGTTGTTGCTTGACGCCGCCCTGATTCGACTGAGTTATTAATTAGTGTAACAATGTTCTGGTTCAGAGGAGGAACCTTGTCCCGCGTTGTTCCTGTAGCAGAGCACTAATTGCACCTTCTGGGAGCATCACTGCACCCCCAACCTTCTGTGCTATCCCCTGGCTTGGCGACATTGTCGTCATCGATGTTGCAACCTTTGCAGTCCCTCGCTGAAGGTGGATGTGTGGGTTTTGTTTGCTTATGTAGGTGTTATGGATGAGGTGACTATGCAGAGAGGAAGGGCTCAAACAGATTTATTCTAACATGTACAAATTATTTTTTGGCGTTCTTTGGAGTTGAAAAGTTTTTTTGTGCATTAGGGGTTCTAAAAAAAAAAATCAAAGCATGTTCACAATGAATAGCATCAGACTAATTTATTTTAATGATGTATGTGTATGAAATTATAAAGTATATTTATTCCAGAGGAAGATTAAACTGTTCCCTTTTTTGTCTGTTTTGAAGGTTGTTATATTTTTGATTTAACACAGTGAAAATCAAGGCCAGCTTCTTGTATTTTATTATGAAAAAGAACTGGAGGTCGTTTTATCTTCTTTGACTTTTTACTGCAAAGTCATGGTTGACGATTCAGAGGCTGCACTCAATGAGCCGAGAAGTTTGTTTTTTACCTCATAAAAAAAGGTAGATGAGATATGAAAAACAAACAAATCCTGTTAGTGACATTTGTGTTTTGATCCCTCATATCCTTCGAAATATGCATGAAAATATTGCCTCGCATTTACCTCCTAAATATTTCTAGACATCACCACAATGATGCTGTGACCTGGCAAAGCTCCAGCTACCCTTTAATCAATCAGTGCGGCAAACCGAAAACAGCGATCAATAAAAATTCCATGTGCAGCTTGCAGGCTTGTTGTCGTGATCTAAACTGCTCTACATGGTTTACTGGCTGGTTTCCTTCAGACTGAAGCAGCTCGACTGATGAATCCATGAATGCATGTCATAAAAGTTGACCTCTGGCTCACCTGCTTGTGTGTGCACTTAACCTTGATAGCGGCCCCTGATAGACTGCTCATTTTATAGCTCGCAGGCAAAATCTGGTCCTCAAGAGGGGGCCAGGTGCCCCCCCCCCCCCCCCACCACAATATTTATCTAATTCACAATAAAAATGAAGGTATTCAGACTGATTTTTGTTTGTACTTATATTATACATATGGTGCCAGAGTGCATAAAACAACATCAAAATAAAGCTTGATCCTGCACATCTCCGAAAATCAAAAAAATTATATCCAAAAAACCTAGACATGTCCTTAAACCCTAGAAGTGTCATAAAATATGAGAAATGTCTTAAAAATCCTAGAAATGACCTAAAATCCTAGAAATGCCCTGGAATGTCCTGAAATCCTAGAGGTGTAAAATATGAGAAATGTCTTAAGATGCTAGAAATGGCCAAAAATCGTAAAAATGTCCTAAAATTCCACAAATGTCCCAAAAACAGCAAAGAATATGGGAAATGTTGAAAAATTGTCAAAATATACTAAAATCCTAGATATGTCCTAAAATTGTTAAAATGTCATAAAATCCGTGAAATGTCCTAAAATCCAAGAAATGTCCTCCAATTCTAAAAAAAAAAAAAACCCTAAAATTCTAGAAATGTCCTAAAATCTGAGAAATGTCCTGAAATCCAAGAAATGTCCTCCAATTCTAAAAAAACCCCCCTAAAATCCTAGAAATGTCCTAAAATCTGAGAAATGTCCTAAAATCCAAGAAATGTCCTCCAATTCTAAAAAAACCCTAAAATCCTAGAAATGTCCTAAAATCTGAGAAATCTGAGAAATGTCCTGAAATCCAAGAAATGTCCAACAATTCTAAAAAAAATCCTAAAATCCTAGAAATGTCCTAAAATCTGAGAAATGTCCTGAAATCCAAGAAATGTCCTCCAATTCTAAAAAAAAAACCCTAAAATCCTAGAAATGTCCTAAAATCTGAGAAATGTCCTAAAACCTGAGAAATGTCCTGAAATCCAAGAAATGTCCTCCAATTCTAAAAAAAACCCTAAAATCCTAGAAATGTCCTAAAATCTGAGAAATGTCCTGAAATCCAAGAAATGTCCAACAATTCTAAAAAAAATCCTAAAATCCTAGAAATACTCTAAAATCCTAGAAATATTCTAAAATCGAGAAATTCCTAAAATCTGAGAAATGTCCAACAATTCTAGACTCATCCTAAAATCCCGGAGACAATCGTATGGGGCTGCTGCTTCTGGCCCCTCGCCCGCTCTCATTTCTTTAAAGTGGCCCCCAAGCTAAAAGCAAGTTGAGTATCTCTGCTGTACTGTAATTTGTTACTTTTACCAGCACGTTCACAGACACTGATATGTGCATGTGCGTCACTTTTGTCATATAAGTACTTCTCTGTGAATTCGACCAGCAAATGTCCCATAAATGAACTCTGCCTCGTGTACATCAGCTGCCGGCAGCGAGCGGAGAGGACGCCGGATTCAGAGCACCGACAGTCGTCAGTGTGATGTGAAGTGGCAAACTGTGGGCTGATGCCAGTCGCCGTGTGGCGTGTGTACGGTTTATGTGCGTGTGTGTGCATGAGCGCTGACAGCTAAACAAAAAGAGATGTTTTGGAAGGTGTGTGTGTGTGTGTGTGTGTGTTAAGTGGTTGCGTGAGTCCCTTGTGACTCCTGTGTAAGCTCGAGTATTCCCCTGCTGTCAAGGCGCTTCGCTTCCACCTCACCTCATGACCTCCCCCTCTCTCCCACCCTCCCTCTCACCTTTCCTCGTCCTCTTCAACCCTCACCTTTGTTCGCCGTTTCCTCAGCCTGTTCTCGGCTCTGTCTTCGTGACTCGTTTGAATCCGTCCCTGTTTATGTGGCTCCGCTAACAAACCGCCGGCACCATGCTAATGGGGATGCCCTGCAGCAGCCTCTTAGCTGCTCATAAATAAAACACAAGCGCACCTTTCTGCCCCTAAAATATTTTTGAGTGAATGAACTTTTAATCTTGACGAATTGGAAATGAGACAGGATTGGATTTAGAAATGAGAAACTGTCGAGTGTACACTTTTTCATAAATTTGCTGCAATATGAACTTTTTTTCTGGGGTACAAAAATACATTAATTTTAATTTTAAAAAACATTTAAAAGTAGAGTTGTGATGGGATTTTGATACGATAAATGTGTTTTCTTTAGTGTATAATCACATGAAAATAAAAATTGCAATATTTTCATTGCCTTAGAATGAGCTGTTTATATCAACATAGAGAGCGGGTCCTCGTCTACAGAGATCGCCATGTTGCATCGTCATGTTTCTACGGTAGCCCAGAATGGACAAAGCAAACACTGGCTCCAGATAGGGACATGAGAGTTATCATGATGGCCACTGTAGTTAGCAGCCCAGAACGTCTCGATCTTAAGATATCAGAGAAAAAAGGTGAGCAGGCTGTCTGCGACGTGTCAAACAGTGTAGAAAAAACACCGATTTACTGGTTTAAATCACCTGATCTGTTTGTTTTGGAGAGAAAGAGACTTCTACTGAAACCTGAAGGAATCTTAACCCCTTTTCCACTCCACAAAAAAACAGCTAACATCTGGCTTTTTAATGCAGCGGGAAAGGTAACAATTAGCATTCACACCCGGGTAAACACCCGATCGGCGAGGTGCAATGACACACCGTCACTAAATACTGTTCGTCTCCATCCAAACAGCACTTGAACATCAATCCAAATCAGTCTGCAATGAGTTTGAAAGAGACTGAAAAAGTAATATATATATATATATACACAAAGGAGTAACCACTGTAACATTTTTACAGACATTAATGCTGTTTTCTACTGTTTAGGAACCTGTTTGACTATGAACGTGACACACCAAAACAAACAAACAAACAAACAAACAAACAAACTAAAAAAACACACAGAAAGGCATACTCATCTGCTGCAGAGCCGTGTACACAGCTCCGGTCTACTGGAAATGGGAAAGCTATCTATCATCTAAAATTTATCTCACCAAAAACTACAGCTCAGCTGGGGAACTGGATTTTCTAAAGTAAACATCTGAGACATTTTTCTCTATCTTTTTTAATGTTTTTCAAATAATTCATTTTTTTGCATTTTTTCGGTGTTAATGACACAAAATCAAAATAAAAAAAATGGCCGAGTTCATTAGTACCCGTTAATGGCTGGACGGCTCTTTTCATCAGCGCCACAGGAGCTCGGAGTTAGCCTCTTAGCCCTGCTCAATGAGGCTCACATGACTCATTGCAAGTCCTTGTCTTCCCCGCTCATCGCTACTTGTGGTTCACATTAGCCAGCACGGATAGGGAGAACAAACAACAACAACAACAAGGCCAGGATTGTCAATGATGCGCGAAATCTCCATATTGACAAACACGAGTGGAAAAGGAGAGAAAAAAGGAAAAGAGGGGAGGGTGGAGTGTAATTATCTGTGAAAGGCAGATGCTGTCATCTGCGTATTGGGAGAGTCCCAGTATCTCATAAGTTTTGGTGTGTGTGAGTGTGTGTGTGTGTGAGTATCTCGTCTCATCTGCATGTGTGCAGCGCCTTTGCCTTTTGTGCGAGCACGCAGCATGCGACCGCCTGCGATCCAGGCCCTTGGAAATATCTTTTTACTGAGCGATGGTATTTTGGGGGGGTTGGGGAAGGATTATCCTGTATGGAGAGACGGAGGGTGGCAGGGAGGGAGGAGACGGGCGGTGGGGAGGCAGGATGGGGCTGAGGTGCAGTTGGTGTGTGTGTGTGTATGTGTGTGTGCTCTGCAGGAGGGTGTGTGTGTGTGAGGCAGCAAGGAAGATTGTCCCTGGTAGGGGGTGGCATGGTGAAACGCTTTGGATTGCCAAGCCTGTCATATCGCCGAGGCTGTGAGAGTCAGATAAAACTCTCTCTGTCCTCCTTCCTTTCTCCTTCCATTCATCTCTCCCCTCATCCATCTTTCTTTCACTCTCTGGACTCCTTCCATTTCCTTTTATTCGCTGGGTCTCACCTTCATTTCCTCACCCATTTGTCTTTCTTTAGGTCCAAATTGTAGCGTCGTTTTTTCTGTTTGTCTCCGTTTTCCTTCTCGTACCCCGCTCGACCGATTTCGCTCGCATGCATGCATCACATCCATGACCATGATTGCCTTTCAGAATAAAAACCGAAATGTAACAAGGCCGTTCCTATTTCCCATTCCTTTCCCATTACCCGCCTGGAGAGAAGATAGCCAGCACTCGGAGGGGGGTCTGTAATCAAAATAGATGAAGCCATCTGAGAAAGACCGAAATCAGTCATGCTTCCAGATCGGGCCGACCGCGGGCGTTCTTCCTCTGTTCTCCCGTTATCGTGCAGAAAAGACACAGACACAATGAACAGTGAGGACTTGGTTAAGATGTTTGATGATGTTTTAAGACAAAAACCAAAGATGCCACGAGTCCGGTTGTCTCCTTTTCCCATCACAATATGTTCGAAAAGTCCTTTTAAAGCCCAGCAGAGCTTCCTATCTGCTGCCGGGTCTTTCAGAGTTCATAGATAAGATGAAAGAAACATGAGCTGTGGATGAGAGAGTGAAAAAAACTCTCCCGTCTCTATTGAAGTCAAGGAGTTTCGCCTCTTCCAGGCACTCTGTCTATTTGTGTGAGGAGTTTGAGGCACCCTGCACCAGGTACGCGGCCTGGGGAGAGATATGCTGAGTTATCTGCATGTGAGGAAGATTTGATCTTTTCCTGAGAGCGCTTCAGAGCAAAGGAGGATGCAGAAAGAGGGCGAGACAAGAGCCTCTTTCTGTTTCTCACAAGTTTGTCTGTGCTGCACATAGAGGCATTAATAACAATAAACCCACAAGCCCTCCAAAAATGAAACGTGTTCAGAATGTCCTGACAAAATATGGAGTTTGTTGATGCCCTTTAGGACAGTTGTTCCCAACTGGTGCAGCTATGGGGTCCAGATTTTATCTTTAGTTATTGGTTCAAAGTCCACACATAAGATAAATGACCGAATATTCAATTTTACTTCACAAAATGTGTCCAACACTTGGTCGCAGAAGACAGTGAAATAAAACATATTGCAAGAATAAAGTGCAATTACTTAAAACTTTGTAAATAAATTGCACTGCAACCAAAAAAGTGCATATTATTGTGTCAAGATCAGTGACATAAAATCGCTGCAAAGAAACAGCATCTTTACAGGCCAAGTGACAAAATAGTAGCTGAACAGATACTGATACGTCAAAAATAAAAGCCCTGTGCCAGAAATTCAGAATTCAGTGCATGTTTTTTACAGTCTTGACATGTTGGGAGTCACTTGTGATATGGGACCAGGACCCTCCAGTTGGGAACCACTGCTCTAGAATGAGACATGCAATTGTTTCTAATCTGCCCTATGAGGACGGCATCATTTCTTTGCACCTTCCAAAAATGATTTCAGATCACTAATTGAAAATAAATCATTATTTGAAAACAATTATGGTTTAGTTAAGTTTTCTGCAAAAAAAAAAAAAGTTAGGTTTCAGGACATCAACATAAAAAAAGTCTGCACACTGCAGCTCCCTTACGTGCCATTTATTGATATTTCGAATTTACGCTCTTCTCCAATGTTGACTTGAAGTCTGAAGGAGAGCGTAAAGAGCTGGAGCAGAAGGATACCTAAAACGTCTTAAGTAGACGCAGAAGGTCATTGATGGAGTGACACCATGTGATGAGCTGATGGAGACATAAAAAGCAATGTTTTTCAATGTTTGTAATATTCATTCATTGTGAAAAATAAGAAAAATGTTTCAGCTTAGGGTTGATGTTTTGTACATGTTCATTTTGTCATTAAAAAAATCACTTTGATATTGGCAGAAATCAGTATGTTGGCCAATATTTAACTTTAAAGCCAATATGTGCCGCTACCGATGTCTCATTAGTGCAAAACAGTATTAATTTGTCTACAAGCTGCAAAAAATTGTGCACTGGAGCATTATCATTGTAATAAACTAATTGTTGATCTAGTAAGGACTTAAGACACTGAGGCGTAGCTAGCTGCCAAGTTTATGTGCTGCATCAAAATTTGGCAAAAGCAGCAAAAAATTGATGTCGTGAGTCTACGGCTTCACACCGAGGCCCTCCAAGCTGGCAGACAGAAAGCGACGCCTGCTGAAAGCCTCTCATCAACTCATGTAGATTTATCATTTCTTTACTTGTCATCTTTTCTCTCTGTGTTTATCTCCCTCGCTCTGACCTTTACTGAGGTCTGTCCATCTTTTACCCATCAGCCACCTGCTGGTTTTTAAATTGGACTATTTGAAGAAAAAAAAAAAACCTCTCTGAGCAACCCAGCGGCCCACATCCACCGCCCTTTCACCCACTCATCATCTTATTCACTCACACATGCGTAACACCCAGATAACCCCCCCCCCCCCCGCCTCTGCTTCAACCCCTCCTCCCTTCCCCTCCTCGCTCTCACATCTTCAGCCGTGCACGCTCCAAGATCTGGGTCAACCGTATCAAACACCAAAATGCGCCGGCTCCTTCTCCTCTCTGGTGTGTTTAGTGTGCGTGCACGGATATTATGTGTGTGAGTGTGTATGTGTGTGTGTGCAGTTGGAAACAGTGGGGGCTCTACAGTACTGTTGTTTTAGCAGAAATCGCTCAGGGGGCGTCTGATGAGGAAATCCAATTTTATCAAAGGAATCTTTGTGTGTGTTTGTGTGTGTGTGTGTGTGTGTGTGTGCGCACATGCATAAAAAAGCAATAATGCATATGCATGTGTTTGTGTGTGTGTATGTGAGAGAGAGAGAGAGAGAGAGAGAGCCAAACAGAAAGCAAAGCGTGCTGGGAGTGTGTGTAAATTTTGCTCTAATTAAAAGGGGGTCTGGCCCGAGTGTCTGGGCATACAATCTACTCTTATGTCTACACGTCAGGGGTGTGTGTCTCTATTTGTGTGTGAGTGTTTACATGGCCCACCTGGCACGGGGCGATGCCATTTGGATTCAGAGAGGTGAGAGAAAGAGGTAGGCTGGCTGATGCCTCCCCTGAGTCCGGTGCACGATGGGGCCATCTTTCCTCCTCTATTTCACATTTTGTCATTCATGTCTACCTTGATCTTCTCTTTGTCTTCCTGTCCTCTTCATACAAAAATAGTTTATCTGCTGTTCAGGTGGAAATATAGTCATAAACGTAGCTACGGACTAAAGACAGACAAACACTTATGAAACTAGACAGAACTCAGAGAGCACATTTCTCCACCGAGGTCACCAAATCTTTTGAATTTTGACATTTAAGGGCATATGGCTGTAGTTTTTGGGTCTTCGCGTAATTTTGGTCAGAGTTTCGAGAAAACCTTATTCGTGTTTAATATGGAATATTATAAGATTGAGTCAAATCTGTGACAAACTGGGCTGGATATCATGTAAAACAACTACAATACAAGTACCCTAGAAGTGATACCGTTACCCATACAGTACTTCATCTGATACTTAAAAAGTTTTTAATTGCCAACTCAATCAAAAAAAAAACGTGCTCAACTTTACCTATTTTACTAGCTGCTGCAGTGGTGCCCATCTATGTCGCCTGTAGCGAGTGCCATCTCTAATCCCTAAAATCTGGACGTCATTTACTATTTCAGGTCCTTTGGTTGCCTCATCTGGAAGTCAGTGAGTTTTTTGAACGTCTTTTGGGTTAGATGAAATAAGGTCTGTGGCTGACATGAGAGTTTGAAGTTTCGTTTTATGACACAGAATATGTCAGTAAACAACCCACATGCGAACTTTGAAGCTTTTATGTGTCTTTAAAAAAGTGGTTGCAAACAAGTGGCTAATGAGACTACAGAACGTCATTACGCGGAACCGCACCAAACATGGTTTTACATCCTCGTAGTCATGGCGACACCACCGTACTGCAGTTTGTTTATAGCCTAATGTTAGCTTTTTACTACCGGTGATTAGGCTTCAAAAATCCTGAAAGTTGTATTCATTTTTGAAGATTATCTTGCTGAACAGAACATGTGTAAATATCAAACATTTGTTAACCATGGAGCTTATTTTCTGCAGTCATCCAAAAATCCAATGGAAAAATGCCATAGGCTGTTTGAAGAGGAAACCATGGCAACGCCACAGAAAGATGTCATCTTTCCATTGGGTTACTTTGCTCAATATCTTAAGGAAATACTGAATACCAATACCCAGCTCTAGTGTCCACTGACTGTGTCCATTTACATTATTGCTGTAGTGCCAAATGTTGGCAAAATCAAATAATATTTTGCAGCATCACCCAGAGTTGACTTGTGCAGCTGTCATCTGAATTTGGTAACATTTGCATAATATTTTAATGAGTTTTGGAAGTTATTGTTGAATAGGCCACACATACCAGATTTTGGCAACCAATCACAGTTTACAAAACAAGTTTTTTCAAGGTCATGAATTTCAAAGAGCAGTGGTGAAAAAAAGGTATTTTGCAAAAAAGTAAAAAAGGAAAAAAAACATTCTGCCAGAAATGTTTTTTTTTAAGCTAAGAATCTACATCATCTACATCAAAAACTAAAAACCACGCAAGGCCAAACCTGCACCGAAGTTCAGTTAAAGTTGTTAAGTACTTTTAGTTGTTTTGAGTTTCTTTTGATACCAAACATAAAAGAAACCAGAACAAATACAGAAAACAAAAATGTTAGCAATTATTCAAAGCTGTGGGGGTGAATTTCTGATGGTCGCTCATTTGAGGGGAAACACATCATTTTAATTACTGCAGCTTCATCGACCAAACACACACCGTGCTTAATTCACACCCCTTTCCCCACCCCGCTGCCCATATCCTTGTTTATATGCTCTCTCTCTCTCTCGCTATCACACACACACACACACACACACACACACACAGAACATATGTGGTCTCTCTCACAGTGACAGTGACCCCGACAGCTTGGCCTGACAGTGAGAGGAGACTGACCCATCAGAGTGGATTTAACCCGACTGACACTCGAGGGGTGCATGACTGTTTTGAATGTGTGTGTGTGTGTGTGTGTGTGTGTGTGTTTGGGGGGTGAGGGATGGGAGGATTTGGGTGCGTCCCTCTTGGCACATCGTCGGGGTCAGCAGACACTATCGACTTGTTGTGTTTGGGTGAATTCAGTGTTTTTTGCAGTGCGTTTTTGAGCGTCATACTTGTGTACATATGGGCGTCTGGAACAAGGGCGAGCTGACAGATGGGGGCGGGCAAGTTGTGTCTGGTCAATATCATCACGGGCCAGCGAGCCCGAATATTATCTGTGTCCTGATCTGTGGTTTTTCTGGGTTACATGCAGAAGGAAAACAAAACAGAGAGTGATGGAGAGAGAGAGAAAAAAGCAGATGGTGTTTATGGGAAAAGAGGAGGATCTGAGTGTTGGAGGAAAAAGTGAGTGACGGATAAAGAGAAAGAAATGGTACACCAGCACCATCAGGTGTGTTTGGGCTCCTGCTGATAGATTACCATGGCAACGATTGTTTAGATCGCTCTCACCTGGGCAGTAAACTCCAGGGACTGAGGATTATTAAAGCGAGGCGACTGAGAGGAGAGATGGAAAAAGAGAGAAAGAGAGCGGGAGAATCAGGGGATGAGGGAGGCTGTTGGTGGCGGTTACAGATGATGCCACAGTTGGTGCGGCGTTACGGCCAAGCGGTGCCCTACGGCGACAGTAATAAACCAAACCGGCTCCTGGTGGCTTTGTTGGCCAAAATGGGCGATTAGTCTGATTGGTGTCTCGACTGCTCAGCCCGAAAGTAAACACAGACACACAGAGAGACAGATACCCGGGCTAGCAGCTATGTTTGGGTTTTTTAGCTGCAGTAGTCAATGTTTTTATAAGAATGCACCAATCTAAACGCTCGTTTATACTCGTAGTTAGTTACATCTGTGTCAAGGTTGTAAATGTCACTGCCCTAAATCTTCCACGCGTCCTTTATGTTGGCATAAATACAGCCATTCGATGGCGCTGGAGGGCAGAGTCAAAAGTTGCAGAAAACAACAAACGAGTAAAAAAAGTACACTTTAATGGAGGCAGCATTGTAGACGGCGGCTGTTTGTGACGCCATTAAGTATATTGTACTTTTTTTGTACTTTTTACTTTATTACCAATTCCTTCCATTACACCATTTTCTGAAATGTTTTCTTCGGTCACTTATTGCTTCAACTACGCTATGCTGCCCTCACAATTTCCGATGGCACTGCAAGTATTAGATTTTGATTTTCAAGTCCAAAACATGTCAGAATGTGCTCTTCTCCAAATATAACGCCTTTTTTTAACATCAGAAAATATTAATATTGAATAACAAGCATCACAAGAGCTTCTTCCATTTTTAATTTATTTGTTAAAACATATTTTGTGCGGCTGAACTGTCAGTGCTGGCATTGCACTTTCATAGCATATAGCACTAATAATCAGTCCTACAAGAAAACACATTTTGTGTGTTTCTGCCTCGTCTCACGTTGTCAGATTTATCTCTACAGCGCTGTGTCAGCGCCCAGGAAACGTCTGGAATCACAGATGATGATTTGCTACGGGGAAAAATGCTTTGTGTGTTTTTGTTTCTTTAAACACTCGTCTTAGGCGGTGCTAAGCCCAGGATGCAGAAACGGTGCTCATGCAAAAACGTCACAAAAAACCTCAACAGTCGTATATTCACTGTCTTATTCAACTTTTTGTGATTTACTGGCAGTCATCAAATTTGTGCATCAAGTCTGGCTCCAAGTCATGTGACTCGAGTCCACATCTCTCTCAATTAGCCAAAGCATATGATGAGTGATACTGTATTTTAAGATCTACGAACAGAAGAGGTGATGAACTGAAATATAACAAGGTGGGATTTAAAGGCTGTGAGGCAAGTAGGAATAGCATGTCAGAGCACTGCAATGTCATTGCTCAGCTTTTTGCCTCCTGATGTTAAAATGCTGATGCTCAGGCAGGTGAGGTAAACTCCACAGCAGCTGTCAGCCAGCTGCATGTCAGTGTGTTCATGTCAAAATTTCCACTCTTGAGCTCTGAGATTAAAACAGAAAAACAGCAACGAGTGAGTCCTGCATCCTCAGTGGAGACTGGAATTTGATGGGGTTTCTTTTTTTGTAAGTTAACAAATTATTTTGGGACAGTTACGAGAAATGTGCAGTTTATTGCAGAGATGTCAATGAACATAGAGCTTCACCGTTTAATGAATACTGATAATGAATGATGTTATAGCTGCTTATACTGTTGTAATCACTCTGCAGTTCTGCAGCCAATTTATCTGGTTTTGCGTACATTTATTTATGTACTGCACTTGATAAAACTTGACTTGTGACTTGCACATGTGTGAGTTAAGGCCCAGAAACCAACATCAAAGAAAAAGCAGCCACAAAAGCCGACTACTGTCGTCTCATGTCGCTTAACGTCGCCTCACGACGCCTCACGTCACCTCATGTCGTCTGTGTCGAAAAGTTGCACATGAACACACTGCTACGACTACAACTGACAGCGAACCAGCATGTATATGTTTTGCGCTTGCGTGAGAGGAAATAACTCTCCATACCAGCAGCTGTCATTCAAAAAGTGAAATCAGAAGACCGTCTTAACATTAGTTAGCCAGTTAGCACTTAAACAACACAATCCAATGTTGAAATAACACAACATATTGACGCCAGTAAACAAAAGCAAAAACCATAAGGAAATCTTTCTGCTAAAGAGCTCTGTGCCTAAAGAAAAGCAATCTGACCGGACATAAGTTTCTTTAAATCTCACTTCCTCTTGATTTTAGCTGTTTTTTTCTTTTTTTACTTTGCTCACTTCCGTTTCTCTTCTAGTGCACTGAGGCTAAACTACCAATCAGAATGATTTAATTTATCGACAGGATTTCGTCCGTCTCTAGCACCATCCCATTCTCATTCTCATGTCGTCGATTCCAACGCCAAAGGCGACTTTTCATGGCTGTTTGATACGGCTGGACCGAACCATTTGCGGTGTTACTATACACTACAGCCAGACGGCAACTGGTGCTTCAGCGTGATACGTAGATGGTTGGTGTGGAGAGTGTAGACTAACGAAACCTGTCGCATCTGCATGATACACACCTGGATGGCGTCAAGTTGAAACGCTGCCAGTAATGATGTAATATACGTAAGAGCACAAAGTCCCTATAAGGCAGGAGGGAGGCGCAGTGGAACAAAACCCAGACTTTCATGCAGGAGTTGATTTGATTTCTGTCTGAATGTGATGATTTTTTCTGCACCTTGCCATGTGCCTCCTTACCCTAATCCTTACCATCTCGGGAATCTGTTTTTTGCATCCTCAAATCTTCTGTTTTAAACGCAGACACCTGCAGCTTAAAAGCAAGAGCTATGTGGTTGAGACGCTCAAGTTCTCCCGAGCGCCTGTTTTTTGTTATAATAATGCAACTGGTTTGACAGATATTGTGACTGAAATGTAGTGGTAATGGTACTTATTCAAATTTTACTGAGAAAAAAACCTATAAAAAAGTATTATCTGATTTTTTTTACTGTGTTTTATCTGTGTTTTATACTAAACAAGCATTTATTCTAGGTCTGGAATATGATTTGTAGGCTGAAGCACCTTTTTTTAAATTAGGATTATTATTTTTTGGCTTGCTTGTGACTTGTACATGTGTGACTTACTCCCATCTCTGATAGTTTGACATACACTTGCGTATTTTTCAAATTACGCCATTAAAGTCTGTTCAAAAGGAAGAAAATCAGCAAATAAGAGGAGGAAAGCTCCTTTTTGTTTCTGTGGATCATTACAAGATGGTTGAGCTTTCGAACCTAACAATGTGCTTAAACTCGGTTTGCAAAGTTTGACTTGCATTCACTTCACATTCTTTAAACTGACAGCTTTAACTCTTGCAGAAAGTGTATCTGTGCATCAAACAGGAAGACCATAATGGACAGAGGTCCTGCAGTGGCTCCAATTAGGCGAAAGTCTTACTCAGAGGCACAGGCGTAGGTGCAAATGCATGCACATGTATTCACAAGCACAAACACATTGCGATGTAGACTAACAAATTATACTCTAATGACTGCATCTGCTCTGTGGCTTCTTGCACAGAGCTCCACTGGTGGTGCATCCTTTCTTTCTCTCTTTCTTTCTGTCTCTCTTTGAGCTCAGTATCCCACTGACTCTCCAGACTGGCTTGCTCAACCCCTCAGTGCACACATGAATGACACACTGACACACACACACACTGATGCACTAACTGGTTCCCCCACATACACAGAAACGTGTACGTGCACTGTCGCTTTTTTTTTCTCGCATTCACACACACACATGGACATGAGGTGCGCAGCAGGGGGCGGTTTTGATTGACCAAACACTTTATGACTCTTAAATGGCTTTATTGCCTTCGTACTTAACCCCCACACACCACCTCCTTCCTCCCTGTCACACCACAACACACACACACGGTCCTCAGGCCGTCTCTGCGACTGGGAATTAATGAGAGCCATCACTAACCTCACACACACATACATGTTACCACCCAGCTTACGATTTGAGCTCCCTCCTTCTGTCTGGAATCCATCAAGGTCACCCCACAAATCTAAAGCACTCCTCCTCCCTCTGGGGTCTTTCTGTCAGCCCTCCGTGACCTCACTTTGATTTTTATCCTCCAAAATTTTGGGAGCGGGCCAGGATTCGTGTCTAATGACTTTGTTACTGTACAGAGCAGGTCGATATGCGAGATTGGGTTGATTGATTTTAATTGACAGAACAGCAGGGCGTTGGAGGTGCAGACTCTCAGTAGGATGGGACAATGATTCGACAGATATGAGAGTCTGAAGGCTGCTACTCATTCCCAAATTTGACCTCTGATGTGGCCACAATGACGGGAAAAGAGAGATTTTGTCTTTCAGTTATACTATGTGTGCACCACAACCACATGCAGACTTAAGGGGATGTGCACTTGTCCTTATTTCTGTTAGAACCGAAAATTTCAGTGTGCTGTTCTGCATCTCCGTCAATAGTGTGAGCTGCAAAGAGGTTAACTTCTGGGGAACAGCACAGGTTTTTAACCGATGTGAAAGAACAAAAAAATAGCGCTTTACTTCTGTTATTCAAGCTGCAACTCCACCTTTGACCACAATATGGGTTGCAATGGCAGAATGGCTCTGTACGCATTTTCACATATTGACACTTTCTGCTCTGCTGCAGTGGCCGCTCTGAAGTTCGACCTTTTGATTTTCTGGTGAACTTAAGTCGAACTAAGAGTTGGTGAGTTGGTTTAAGTTTTAGCAGCAAATTGCAGCCAGAGAATACCAAAAAAAAAAAAAAAAAAACGATCAGTAAACAGAGTCTTACATTGTAAAATCCAAACCAACTGCCTTGAAAAATTTAAGTAAATGTAGCTATTAATCTTGACTATGTTTACTTTATATCAAATTGTTAATTTAACTTAAAAATTTGTTATATTTTGGTTATTTTGTGAAGTTGTTGCAATTTGAAAATGACAAGTCATTAAATCAATCTTTCTTAGTTTGAGCAACTTCTGTATGTGCTATTCAGGATATTCTGCTATTAGGTATTCTGCTGTTTGCAAACTAATCAATCATATTTGTATTTTCTTAAACATGTTAAAATAAAACAAAACTCGTAAATCTCTTAACTTCATCACTGGTTATATCCTCTTTATCATGATCAAGTTAAGTCAGACTTGGTTTTCTCAAATTGCTAACATTTTAAAAAGTAATTTTTAAGCTTCAACAACTCCACAATATTAAATATATTCAGTGAAGTTTCAAGTAAACTTTATACTTAGATACAAAGTAAACATAAATTAAGATTTAAATTAATATTTTATTTTACTTTTCAAGGCTTTTTTGTTTGTTTCCAAGAATAATTTAGGCCAAGATCAACTTCAGATTTTACAGTGTGAACTCCTGTGATATTATGACCTATGTTACAAAATATTTCCTGCCACACATCAATCATGCACACAGATTCACGCTTCACATCATAAAGTTGGCAAACGTTTCTGCTCCTGTGACTACTCTCTAAAAACAAACATTGTACAATATTATCTCAGTATCAATATTCCACTCAGGTGGTGATGTTCTCCTCCACAGCGAGTGGGAAGATCATCCTTCAGCCTGAAAACGTTGGCTCGAGCCCAGCGTGCTTACAGAAAATCTGCTGTTGTGGCCTGCAGCGAGACACTGAAACTCACTCCGTCACTGACCTCTGAGCTCTGAGCTCAGGAGCGCGAGCGAGAGGAAAATTCCCTCCGGGGATCAGTGCGGTATCATGTAATTAACACATTGTGTAGGCAAACAATCCATTAAACCTGACAATCTGCAGTAAACTCCTGACCGAAAGTGTCGATGTGTTGGCAGTGATGTTCAGTTTGGGGTCTTTTTTGTCTTTTAACCACTTTCTCAAATTGCCAGTTCAGGGAGAAAAACAGAGGAATCAGTACATTTTCTCAAGCACTGGACTTGCGCACACATTTAGGGCACTTGTATGTGAGTATTTCCCTTTTATGTAGCTTTATACTTCTGTTTCACTACATTTTGAAGTAGATTTTGTACTCCTTTGCTTTGCTGCATTTGTCTGGCAGCTTTAGTTACTTTTCAGATCATTTTTTTCTTAAACTTTGTCCAGTGAAAACCATGTCTCTCTCTTGTTTTTGATAAACTGAAGGACAAAGTGTTCATTTGTGTGTTGACATTATCCTCCTACTTCTAAGCCAAATTAAATTTTTAACAATCATTTTGCATCAGCTAGAAAATGCATTGTCACAGGGCTCTTTTTTTTTTTTTTTTTTTAGAAATATGTGGTTCTCAGAGGACAGTGACACTACAAATCTAGGATTTAGGCTTTGGGATTCCTAGATATCTTAAAAGGCATTGGATTAACTCAAAATAAGACCCTAACTGGTATTGAAATGCTTGCAAATTTCCAAACTTAAGGACGAATACCTTATGTCTTAAATCAATCTTTCAAAAGTCCTAAAAAGCTCAGATATGGAGAGTATGATTTCATTAATATTTTTTACTGACTTTGCGCTGTAAAAGCTTAAAATATTTACTAACATCATAAGCAAACTGACATAACTAACAGAACTGTTAGTAATATACGTGTTAAATGGAGCAAGTTTTTTAAACTCAGCACGATGGAAATTAATATGGTGAAATCCCGTACAGAAACACTAAATAGTCAAGAAAGCCCGTCAAACGTCGAGTATTTCCAAAAAACAAAAGTCACCTAATGTTTTATGTTACATATTAAACATTTGAGCAAAGCTGTTCCCGACCCTAATTAACTGATATCTATTCATGTTTTTTATTATTTTTTTAACTTCAGTTTTGGTTATTGTAAAATTAGTGTTACATTTTATTCAGAAAAGCGTGTAGAAAATCCTTAAATCTTACGAACTTGCCATAAGCTGCACTCCGTGTGATGGTTTTATTGTATATGATGCATTGCTGCAGATTAAACTACAACTTGAAACATCTACAGTGTTAAAATGCGACATACACATGAATGCAGCAGTAATACTAATAAAAAAAACATCAGATATGATAAAATAAACATTGACAGACAGTATTTTATTGTACAATGAGTACTGAGTAAGTAAGGTTTTGAATGCTGGACTTTCACTTGTAGTGGAGTATTTTTCCAGTTTGATATTAGTACTTTTACATCAGTAAAGGATGCAATTACTTCTTTAACCACTGCTGTTGAATATCAAACACTCCACAAACTGACTGCAGCTTCCATATTCTCATGCTGATTACGTGTTAAATGTGCGAAAGACAGATTTTCAGCAGAGTGCTTCTCTAAGCGTTGGGTTCAGGTTTAAGACACGATCTTTTCGTTCTCCCTGGTGTTTGGCTGTCAGGTTTGTGCCTGCAGGTCTTGGCGAGAAACAGGATGGGAGCATAATAACACAAATTGTAATTGTGTCGTCGTGCTGGCTCCCTCCATCTGCCATCCACCAGGAGTTCTTGTCACCTCAGAGCTGCTGAGGTGTGTCGGCCTCGATGGTGTGTGTGTGTGTGTGTGTGTGTGTGTGTGTGTGTGTGTGTGTGTGTTTTTCCCTGCTAAGCCAGAGTCACTGTGAACCTTCACCCTGACATTGCGGGCGGCTGCCAGGCTGATGAACTCCTGCCCGAAGGTTTTACAAACACAGTTAACACTGACCTCCTGAGTGCATGGCCTCCCTCCAGCTCTTTAAGCACCACTACATCCTTAAATAAGACTGCCATTGAAGAACAAACCTTTTAGCAGACTTTCAGGCAGCATGTGTTTCAGTTCAGGAAGTGTACTGTGAAAATCAACCTGCAGAAGACTAAAACTCACTTTAGAAACTAAAAAACTGAGAAGGGAGAAGGTAGATTTATTGGTCATTTTTTAAACCAAGACATTATTGGCAGCATTTCAACCTGAGAGTAGCGGTGTATCGTGTGGACACACAAGCTCCGACCAGTCGCGTTGCCAACTGATGCCACCCATCTGCATATCACGCTGCCATGCAAGGTGCCATAATGACCGTGTAACTCCACAACCAGTTTTGTCCAGCTGTGCTCTCAGTTGCCCGGCAGAATATCATCAGGCTGTAAAAAGAGGCTTTTGGCGTTGGGGTGTTATGCTGAAATCACTGTGAAAGGGGAGGTTTTTGATGACTTCAGAGTCAGAACAGGCTTTAAAAGTGAGCGTGTTGCTCACAGTGATAGGTTACAGATTTTGAGCAAATTTCAAGTCTCTTTAAGTTGATTGCTCTGTCAAATCACACTGTCAGCAGTAATGTGAATTATATGAAGTTAACCAACTAAAAACACACAAAACAACTTAAATTGAATGGAAACGTATCAAACCTGCATGCAAAGGTAACGTATTGAAATATTTCAGTTATGCAAGCTAAAAAAAGTCGATATGTCTACATCTTAATAAACAAAAGTCCATCTAAAGCTACCTCACAATAATCTGTTAATAATATAACATAAGATCATCTTTCAATCCACCGTTACAAAAAATAACCCCCCTCCCCTGCTGATGATGTGACTCTCTCTTTCATGCTTGCACTAATATCCGCGAGAGTAGCTATTAAATGAAATCTCACTTTTGAACGAAACTGTTCAGTAACGGATGAAGCTGGAAAATTCTGCACGTCATTGAAACTCTGAAAGCACCCAACTGAAAAAGCGACGCTTAAAAGTTCTGATTGTCGGAAGTCATCTGAATATGACTGTCTTGTAAGTGTATTGCTGAGTTTGTGTGTGTGAGACCTTAATGGGCTCATTGGCTGCCCTGTTAGACCTGAGGACCGTTTGAACGATCACACGAACCGTCTGCAGCTCCTTTTTATGTCGTCTTATAGGAATTTGGACATTGTGCGTGAAAAAGCATGAGAGTGACTAACAAATAAAGGCACACGCATGTCGCCAGTTTGCCAGATTTTGTGATTTTGAGAGCATGTTTGAGAGTAAGGACTATGTGTGTGTGTGTGTGTGTGTGTGTGTGTGTGTGTGTGTCCTGCTTCAGTGCGCTTCACAGGACGTATGCACTCTGCTCATAAATAAAGGCCATGCATTATTCAGGGCTGCTCCTCCAGCTAATGCCCCTTAATGTGCCCAAACAGCCATAATGTACTTTGCTACCAAGGTGGCAGAGACCCTCTCTCTCTCTCTCACACACACACACACACACACACATGCACACACACGTCAAACCTCCACCCCTGGATTTGACACGATGTCTTTGTCAGTGTCGCTCTCAGGCTCTTATCTCCCTCTCAAATCGTCCCCATGTTCCTAATTTTCCCCCCAAAATCCATTTTGCTTTTGATCCAAATTGCTCCTGCTCACGCTGTCTCGCCATATTTCCATCGAACTTTGCTCGATATGTCCCTAATTCTCCATTGTCACTGTCTCCATCTCCCTCTCCTCCCTATACATCTCCCCGCTGTCTCTTTCTCGTTGTTCTTTTTTTATTAGCAGAAAATGTATCTGCGTACTGTTCTGAAAAAATCTACCATCCTTCCCTCCTCCGTGGCCCCGGGGTGCCAGCTTTCCGCAGATTTAGGCTTGTGTCTAAACACGGATTTGTGGCTGTGAAGCTCCGGCAGCGAAGCTTCCTTAGTGCGTAATCTTAATCAGTTTTTTGTGGAAATTAAAGTGATTAAATTCGGAGGTAAACAGGAAACAGTTTGGAGCAAAGGAAGCCATGAAAACCATAAACTCAGTTTAAGGTGAAATGTTTATCGCTGCTGTTTTGCTTGTCTGCATTATATCAACAGTGTTTTATGTTCTAATCACTTTGTAATTGATTCACTTGTTTACCGACTGTGGTTGTAATTGCTTTTGCAGTGTGTGATCCTCCTTTGTTTTGGGCTTTGTGGAGCACTTTAAGTCCTCTGAAGTGTAATATAACTCAAGTTCACAATGTGTATGTGTTAGAAGAAATGATGAGGCATTGTGTGATTTTTTTTTTTTTCTCAGGAAACACTGCTCTCTTGAATATCTTTCATTTTCATTTTTTGGCACATACAGAGCTGAAAACACATAAGTTGACCCCTATTGGTGTCACAGTGTGCTTTTGTGCATTTTAAACAACAGAAAAAAAGTTTTTTCCTTCGTTAGTGCCACTTTAATGTCTGTAGCTTATCCCAACCAAGTTAATCAGTATTTTTATGTGGAAAATAAATTCAGTAACTACTTGTATAAAGGAGTTGCTTGTCCTGATGAGCACAGAGAATTATCTCCTGACTCTGCAGTTCCCCTCGGCTCTCCGAAGCTTTATGGCATCTGTAGCTCATTGGTTTGGATTTCCAGTCCACAAATTTACTGTTTTAGTTCACGCTCACCTCTCTCACACCGTTTTATTTAACCGGTTTCATTCCTGCACCAAATTTTGAAGAATTTAGAGCATTTATACCAAAATTAATTTGGTTCAGAACCAAGAGCGTTGGTTCTCAGCTTGAACCAAATAATAGCAGACTTTTCTCGAGGTTCAAACCGTGGCGACATCAGTGGATGCTTCATATTCCAGGTTGGAAAGAGAAGATGGAGAAGGCAACAATGGCAAAATAAAGAGTGTGCAACCGACTCATAAACAGTTCTGTTTGTTTTGGGGTAAAAATTAAAAATTTGTAATAAGGAAGGATTCGCGGATGCTTTCCTGTTATATTATTAACAGATTAGTGTGAGATAGCTTTACATTTACTTTTTGTTTATTAAGATGTACAAATATCAACATTTTTCTAACTTGCACTTCTGAAATATTTCAGCAAGTTACCGTTGCATGCAGATCCTAAAGGTTTTTTGTCAGTGTTAGTTGTTTTGTGTGGTTTTTAGTTGATTAACTGCAAATAATTCACATCAGAATGCAGTATTTTAAGTATTTGATGCTCAAAATTGTAGAGTGGAGGAATCCCACCCCCCTCATTTTTTAAGTCTCCCTCAAATATTGAAATCAAACCTACATGCTCTTACCAATGTGTTAATTAGCAACATTTTCACACTTTTTAATGGAAAATACGCTCTGCATAATCTGTTCTTTAAACGCATATTTGCAGTTTTAAATGAGTTGTATATAAACATCATTTCTGCTCATACAAACATTATTAAGCATTTCCATCAGTACGGAAATCCAACTGTCCAGAAAATGTTAGATGATCTATGATGACTGTGGAATATCTAGTTTTTTGTTTATTTACACCTTTGATGCTAAGTGCTCGATTATATTATTCTCTTTGTTTTTTAAGTGCAGCACTATGACGAAATTTGTCTTGGCTTTTCCATAAGATTTTGGGTTTCTGTGAGTCTGAGTTTTAAAGTTACTTATGTCGTCCGGTTGCTGCTCATGTTAACTATTCAGTTCTTCTTCTACTTATTTAGTAAGTAATTCGAAACACATGACTGCCTGAATCTGGTTCTTTTTTTTTTTTTTTAGAAAGTCATGTTTTTCTGTGTTACAGTATCACAGACTGAGCATTTATTCAGGCGATTACTGAGTATCAGTTATTCATCTCTGTTTACAAGATGTGCAACAACTTGGTGTAACATTAACCTCTCACATGACGCTGATGGCTCACAGTTTGTTTTTGAGACACACAAAACACGCCCCCCTAATTCAGCACACACATACAGCAGACAATGACTCCATTCATCCTTTTACTCTCTCCGTCTCCTCTCTCTCTCTGTCCTCTGCTCACATCAGCTCATTGTAAACAAAGTGAAGGTCAAAAACACAAAACGCACCATGTCTGTCCCTTCACAGCCTCCTGACCTGAATCTACTTTGCCTGTTTGGTCTTTTGAACAGTCTGTTTGAATCCTTCAGACGCTCCAGTGTTGGTATTGTTTTCGTCACGGTACAGACTCACTTAACCAATTAGTCATGTGGGAGTGTCATGATAAGTGGCGCTGGCGGTGAGTTACTGCCTCGGTTTAGCCGTCATATGTTCACAGTTCACACATGTAGATACGATAGACAATACAGCAATAGACATTACTTTCTATGACATAATTTGAAGGACGACGCAAAATCAAACACAAGAAAATGTCAAGGACAACACAAGACTCTGTCTTTGCAACACGTCTTCTAAATGAAACTAGGAAAAACATTGTTTGTCCTCTAGAACTTAACATTTGTTGAATTGACGCCATTTTCATTAGGATCACATTATTTACCTGCGCCTTCCAAAACCAGTACAAATTACTGTTTTATAATGTGATGACGCCAAAGTTAAAATTAAGTTAGATTTGGGCATAAACGTGACTCGGTTAAGGGTATACTGTTCACAAATTATCAGCTCATTCCCAACTCGTCAAATGCCATCACTTAGTCAGTGGTTTTGGTGTCAGACAGTATTGCATAAAGGCATCTTTTGCGGCGATATGATACGTGACCAGGGTGCGTCAGTTTGCGCTGCCAAGATAAGAAGTATAAAAGCTGAAAGTCCAACTGACGAGGCAGGTTAGTTGGACTTTCAGCACAGGACTTTCACTCCAGGAGACAACAGCTGTTAAGAACTATGTGAAACCAAGTGAACTTTGACTCATTTTAAGGTACATTATCACCATGTTTCTTTTCCTGAATATAACCTACGTAACTTTACGTTAAGTACAAAACTAATAACGAACAAACTAGTAATTTGTTACATATTGTACGAACCACTGTGAGCGGGTCATAAATGATGATTGAGAGCGATTACTTTTGTATGAGTCTATGCAACATTTTCTCACTCTGAATTTGTCATCTGGTGCTGCTCTGTCAGGACCTTCCACGTCAACCTGTGATGTTTTTGGTATCCTTGTGCGTCACCTGTTTAAGCTCTAGTAAGCCGTTAAAATTATGCAATAAATGCACAGGGATGAAGCAGCACGATCCGCCCATGCATGTTGTATTTTGACGCGCCCACTCGTCTGGCTGTGCGCCAGCGTATGATAACAACGCTGTTGGTTCTGTCCAACCGCTTTATCACCTGACGTGTCCGTGCACATTGCATGTTTATGCAGAAGGTGGTTTTTAGCATCATACTCGTACGTTGAAAGCACTGACTTTTTTATTTTTTTTTAATTTTAGGATAATCCTGTGTAGTTTATACCTTTTAAGATTGAAACCCAAATCCTGGTTTGCATTTATATGAGTACTTGGTTAGGGTTAGAATGTACTTTTTGTCATGGTTATAATAATATCATGGCAGTTGTGGTCAAGATTAAAAGAAACCAATGTTGACTATTGGCAGGAAACAGGAAACAAACTGCAGTCTCTCGTGTTAAAGTCTGACGTTTTGTTGACCGACCAGCTAGAGCTTCCTCCTCTCTGTGGACTTTGTCTCTGCAATAACGTCATCGAAACTTTGCCACAATCACTACAGTCATTACAGGGCTTTGTAACTCATATGAACCGATGTGTCTGATTGAAATTCAAAGATTTAAATCAAGGGTAAAGATGCACAAATCCAAGTGACTATTCAAAATCATACTGCCAATAAACCAATACCAAAATTATCATCAATAAAGGAAATATAAGTCATATAAACTTTACTAAAGAAATCACATAAACTATTTTAAGTGTAAGCTTCACTCTTATACATGCCAAACTTTTACTGTCTTTATAAAACAGTGGTTTTATAATAACAATATGAATTTTATTTATATAGCACTTCTCTTAGCAAGCTTCCCACGTGCTTTTAAGATCAACAGCAGATTAAAACAGAACAGCAATAAAAAATAAATTAAAAAACAGCGGTATAAAGTGCAAACAACACAGTGGTCATAAAATATATCAACACTGGGCATGCCATATTAACGTATTCTGATTCCTGGTATCATCAAATGTAAAAAAACAAAACAAAAAAAAAAAAACAACTGCGTGCATTAGTGTTCAACCTCGACCAGTGAACGACAGCTCTTGTGTGATGGGCACGAGTCCCCGCAACTGCAGAAAAGTGATGTTTAAGATACTCAAGTTAAATTTCAGAACTTCCTCCTGAAGAGTTTTCTTTTGGTTTCACTCGTGTCTCGCTTTTAAATCCAGCACATGTTTGAATGCAGGATTCCTGTGGGTCCTTAAAAAGTCTGAAAAGACTTTGAATTCATTTAACTTAGATTTAAGGCCTTGATTGATGTTTCAGATGTCTTAAATCAATCTTTCAAAAGTCTTAAAAATGCTAAGATATGGAGAGCAGAATTTTATGAAATGTTTTCTTTTCTGACATTGCGCTGTAAGTTCTTAAAAAACAATTTGTGAGATCGATTTTTTTAAATAGGGAAGTGCAATTCAACAAAAATTTAACAAAGATTTCGTGGTATGTCTGACAGGGGAACAAGATATATGAGGCTTGGTGTATTTTAAGCAGAAAGTTTTTCAAACTCAGAGGACCACATGTAAAGTGAGAAACACACAGTTGCAAAGACCAAATTGTCCCAAACATTTAGTAACTGATGTTGGCTCATAATTAAAAAAAAAATCTTTATCTAGTTCTTGTAAACTGGTCTTAAATTTTATACCGAATTGCATCCTGAAGAGTCTTGAATCTAACTTCCTTTGAGCTGGTGGAGCCCTGTGAATGCACACACACGGAAACAAACCTTGATAACTTCATCTGCACAGATAAAAACCTCACATTTCCCTTCGTGTCAGCATTTGTGGCTTAAAAGCACCACAAGCAACTCAACTCTCATGCGAACAAACAAGCCCCCGAAAGCATGATTTCATGAACTTGCGACACAGAGAGAAGAGAGGGCAAAAACTTCCAGGAATGAGGTAAACTCTGCTCACTGACACTGCACACACACACTCAACCTGCACAGCATGAGCTGGGACGTTACACTGTGTTTTTTACTCCATGCAAATGTTGCACTTAATATTGGCTGCAATGCAAAGAGTGAGGTGGTTTTTCAGATTCAGCTATCATGATCAAGATAAGCAGTGAGTGAATGAAAGACATTTAAAAAAGAGCTCTTACCTGGTTAATTTTCTCCCAAAATGTATCTTTACTTTCTCTTCTTTTGCTTCTTGTTTCTCTTTGCTGGTCTCTTTCTCTCCTTTTCTCTTCCTTCCTCTCGTCAGTTTTGCTTCAGCTCCCCGGGCGTCGCTGAGGAGGTGTGTGTCGAGTGTCTGAGCGCGTGTGAGAGTGTGTGTGTGTGTGAGCAGGCTGGTGAGAGAGCGACTCTGCTTTGTGCTGCCGACCTCGGTGAGCGTGTTGTTGCAACTGACTGAGTGACTGGGAGGAGAGGGAGGGAGTGTGTGTGAGTGAGTGTGTGTGTGTGAGAGAGAGAGATTAGTTCACACACAAACACATCTCTGCCTCAGGGAAACACCCCACTCCTTCTCCTCCTTCTTCCCCCCTTTTTTTCCTCCTTCTTGTCTTTTTTATTTCTCTCACATCAGCTCTTGTGTTTCATCTGATCACCTTGAAGGACTCACGGAGCGAAAACATTTTCACTCCCCCTCATTCTCTGCTCCCATTTGACACCAGTCAATACTCCTGCCTGATTCTGGGTTTTTAACCCCGTCTTTTGTTGTCTTTCCTCCTCGTGTTCATTCAGTTTTGCTGTTGCGACTCCCCCGATCATAAATAAGTCAGAGAGCTTGCACAAAACAGCACAAATATCTCTGATGGGCTTCTCTCTCTGTGAGCTGTTGCTTTTTGTTTGACTCCATATCAGTGAAAAAATGTAATCTTTTTTGCACTTTCCATGTTTTTCCTGCCTTTGATTCTACAAAGACATTAAATTGAATAACGAGGCAGTTGGTGGAGGGACAAAGACATCTTTTCACTTTTCAAATCATTTCAGGGACAAACTGCTTGTTAATGGCTGTTGAGTGTGACTTGACAGCACCTGGTTGGAGTTTTTTTGGTGAATATCAAGATGTTGAGTGTGAGAGTGCCGTGGCATGAATAGTTTGAAAGGATTAAACTAATAACTTGGATTTTAAGGTCTGATCGCAGTCCTTCAAGTTTCTATCTATGGAAATTTTGCAACCACTTCAGGTAAATACACCAAAAAATCTCCATTGTCTCCTCAAGTCATTAATGTCCAGAGTTAAGTCCTAAACCTAATTTTCTTAAAATAAGTGAGAAAAACCTGCAAGTACAGTAAAATCTTCAAACTATGGGGTTTGGATCTTATTACCTAAGACTTTAAGCCCCTCCCAAAAGAAGTAAAAACATCAGTTTGGAGAGTCTGAAGCTTTTATCCCTCTCTGATAGTAAATGTCTCCCATAATAATGCCAGGAAGAATCATCGCAATGGCTTTCGTCCCCATGAAGTGTTGCAGGAATTAATCCAAAAACGTGGATGTGGGTTTAGCACTCCTGGTTCCCTCGTCTCAAAGTCAATGTTTTGGTTTTTTTTTGTTAGATGTCTTCAAAAAACTGAGGAGACTTTCACATTTTATTCTACGACATAAAATATGTCAATAAATACTCGCAAATTTAGAAGTTTTGACTCGTCTTATAAAGGACGTTTGCTTGCAGATGGCTAACAGCCTCGTTAAGGTGGTGATGTTCAAGTCATACGTGTTGCATTTCGGTTTCTATGCTTTTAATGTTTGCAAGCATCCTGCATGGTAGTAACACATCTGCATACCTGTTTGGCGTATTAATAGTGATTTTGTGTGTGTGTGTGTGGTGGACAGTACTGAAGTACATTTGATTAAGTACTCTTGTCACTCATAACATTTCCTTTGAAGTCAGCGGATGAGTTTTTTTTTTTTGTTCATTTCTAAAATGAAAAAACTCCGTAAATCACAACAAATTGTTTGCACGGCAACAGAAGTTGCACAAATTTGGTGGATGTTCCCCTAAAATTAAACAAGTTATTTTTGGTCGTAAATTTGTGCAATTTTTAGTAGTTTTACTTGATGGGTTTTTGTCGAACATTTATAAATTTGCAGGTGTGTGACTGGGATGTTATGGCAGGCTGTTTATTTGTTTATTTATATATTTTGGTGATTATTTTTTAAGAAGCTGCATCGGCAGCAAATGTTGTGTTTGACAGACGAGGCATTGGCTCGAGGATGAGAGGAGTTGTGCTTTGAGCAAACAGCTGAATAAGAGACACAAACAAGAATTGCAGTTAAATTTTAAATAAATTCAATGATGGTCGTTGTTTATATGGACGTTTCTGTAGGCTTAGCGGCACATTCAAGCACATTCAAAGCAAGTAATCCAGTACTTTAACTCAAGTGATAATTTGACTCAACAACTTTCACTTTCAATATTTTGGCTCAAGTAAGACAGTTGTGTACTTTGTCCACCACTGACCCTGACTACCAAGGTTGTTATTGGTCCCATAAACTGGTTTAATGGATTTATTAATCATCATCTGCAAACTACAGACATTCAAGAGCAAGATACTATACGGGTTGTAAGACTTTTACATGTATTGGGCTCTCCTCACACCCTGGAGAAAAGGTTCATCCCCTTACTGTATAATTCAAACTAAGAAAAATATGATGAACAATAGAAAAAAAAGGCTCGGAAATAAGAATCTTTAATACGAGACGAGAATCACTTATCATATTGAATTGTTTTATGTAATACTCAAGACAAGATAAAATATTCTCACTTTTTCCCTTGAAAAGGGACTTTAAAGACACTTTAATGGTTTAACACATTCTTTAAAAAGGAGATTTTTTACACACTGTTTTACAGATTTGCCATCCAAATCAATATCTTGCAGAGAAACAAAGCTGCTCGCTTGGATGAACACTGACAGGAGACAGGAAAAGACAGCAATCAGTTTAACCTTGAGGAGACCCCTACTCAGTTTTGTTTAAGCCCATCACAGCGATTACAGAATTTAGCTTTAGTCTGCTAATCTGCTCTAGATCCACATTAAACTGCTCCTCAGGAGGCTGAGCTGAGGGGGGGTCTGTGGGTGTGCAGTAATTTACAGCACAGTCTCCTCAAGTATTCGGTCTCTTTTGTTTTAACTCTGAACTTGCAGCGCATACTGTTTGATATTGAACAATGTGTTAAAAATGCTGTTGAACATATTCTTCGTTATTTCAACATCAGGTTGAGTTGTTGTTAATTGGCTGTTTAGCATCTTGAATCCATCCTGGCTGTTTTCGGTTTCTTTTTTTGGATGATGAATACAGACCGACGTGGCTTGAGTTATTTCCTTTTACGCAGGCGCAGAACACACATGCGAGTTAGTCAGCCTGTTCTCACTCCGAACTCAAATAGCGTCGCTCTGTCAGTGCTTTCGACGTACGAGCGTGAAACCAAAAGCCACCTTCCACGTCCGACTCAAACACGGCTGGATGGCTTCTTTTATTTTTTTTAAAACCACAGGGAGCCACTAGGGAGCAGGAGGCGTCTCTGGAGCTGTAGGTAGCTGACCTCCGCGGGTCGGCATCAGTGGTGTGATGGTGGATGGTGAGGTGGGTTTACTACCAGGTAGATGGTAGATTACTAAGGTGGAAGTGAGTACTCTTTCTATATCCAGTTTACCTGATAGATGGGTTTTCCAAATATGGCACAAATTTTAATCACATACTTCACACACGTTGTGATTTATTCACAAAGTCTTAATCACATTTTGCTTTTATCGATCAACAGCGTTTGGTGTTTTATCATTTTTGGCATTTCTTTTTAGTGTTTTTTAATGTGCAAACTGCTTTTAAAATGTGTATAAGAGCAGGTGGGTTAAGAGTTCTTGCACGAAGCATTAAACTTTTGTTGCAGTTTGACCTTTTGTTCATATGACAACAGCATTACGGGGATCTGAAAACACAAAATTTTGAAACCGGGTTCCAGATTGTAATCTTTTGAAAATGCAAGCCTTTCTGTCACCATGTAAACTGGATCCTGTGAGAGCAGTGACATCACGGCCGCACTTCGCCCATGTGCAAGGTGTTTTCTGTGGTGTGTCATTATAAAGTTACACTGCCAGCTACTGGCCTGGCATGCATACTACAGCGTTTTTTTTTTTGTTTTTTTTTTCCGTATTTGTGTACACAAGGATCATTCTCACATATGAATGCAGATTATTTTAAAAACCCAAAGTAAAGACTTACGTTTTCAGTGGGGCTATTCTCGCATAAACGAGGCCAAAAAATGCGCTTATTGTTCTTTTCAAATCCTACATGTTGGATTACGGGAAACGCATCACTCTTCTAATACTTACAGATTTTTTTTATATTCGTGTGTGTGTGGAAGTGTGTTAAATCTAGGTGTGTGTGAATGTGGTGACTGCATTAGAAGAAGCCCCCCATTACTCTGAACAAAGCTGCTCCACCAGCTGAAATATGAAGTGTACGAGCCTCTGGTGTCTCCATGTTAGAGGAGGTTTTCCTTTTTTTCTCTCTGCAAAACAAAAAGCTGACCCCCTGTTGAGTTTCTCTGCGGGGGGCACACTCGCCGAGCCATCTTCCTCTCTCTCCGAGACCCCTGGGAGCCCCTCCACCCCTCCTCGCCTCCTCCCTTGTTAGTTTCCACCACCCCATCCTCCCCCAGTCTCTCTCCTCTCATTTCCCTCCCTCCGAGGCTCGAGTTAACTCTCGCTCTGATCGCTTTCCCCCCAAAAAAACTATTTTCCTCTCCTCTCTGTCATCTTCCCTTTGTGTTCAGGTCTTCATCTCTTTCCTTTCTGTCTATCCTCACTCGCTGTCTCTCGACCTCCCCCCCCGACCCCGAACTGTAATCTCCCTCCTCTTATCTGTCTTTCTACAACTTCTGGGAAAACACCACCTTTTCTTTCCCTTCTTCCCTTTTTATTCTCTGTCATTTTTCTCTCCTTCCAAGCAGCAAAGCGATTTGGCGCTTGCTCAGGCCTGTGAGAAGACCCAGGGGGTTGGTTGCTCTATGAGGCGACATCTCTGAATAAATAAGCATGGGTAATTTGCTCCAAACCTGCAGCCCCTTATTTTTTTTTCTTCTTTTCACCCTCCCAGTTTAGAGAGAGGAGATAAAGACACAATAAAATGGTGGGAGATCCTCACAGAGGCTCATTATATGGTTGTCAGTGAAGTTTTCTCACAGGGCTTTGTGACGGATCGCTCAGCCCCACTCCGCTCTGTCTATTTCTTTTCAGGGCAAATTATCTATATTACATTCCTGTTTTTCCAATGACCGTGTATTTGGATAAAACCGGTCTCATTTAAGGAAGTAATGAACCGTCAGTTCTAGCTGAATTAAGGCAGATTATGGAGAGCAAATTGCAAAGCCTGGCGTACAGAACTAACAGCTATTAGCGGCGTAGCACCTCACACATCCAGCCAATGAGAGTCTGATAAGGATTAAGCACTTTCTGAGCAATTTGCCTCCAAAACTGAGACATTTCATGCAGTAAACTGGATGCGGTGTATCCGTCCTGGTTGTTGTGACGCCGGTTTAATTCTCCGTCTCTCTGCTACTCACTCTCCTCCATTCATGGCCCGGTGAAGGAAGTATGTGAGCGCCAGGTCAACTGTGAACATCAGGTATTAATAATGCAGGACAGGAAGCAGCCCCTCCAACTACAAAGCTGTGCACTCTGACTCCACGTCTCCGCGCTCCGTCCCACCGCTGTGAGCTACATAACCCGACACAGGCTGGGAGGAGAGCTGCAGACGTGTGTGCAGGGGAGGAAACCTGCCAAAGCACCTTCCAAAAATGGGGTGAAAAGGCGAAAAAAAAAACAATATAACATACTGTGAAGGTATCTAAAATGATGAAAAATCTGACATGTTTTCACTGAGTCATTGGCTCAAAATCACTGAAAATGCTTGCATATTTTCAAGAAATTTGTGACCATTTTTGTCTTATTTTTAATCAACTATTTGTCAAAAAGTGTGATACGTTCCAGTGAGTTTAAAAATAAGTTTGGCTTTTTTTTTTTAAATTTTTTTGTGATCGCACCTCTATATATTTTTGCCATAAAGTGGCACTTTGCTGATTTTCTGCCAGCTTTGTATCATAAAAATGTGGATAGTATGTTTATTTGAACTGTGGTAAACTTCCTTCCGTATTACCAGCGTCCAAATCTCACGTCTCATCTCTCTGCTCTAATCTGCTGGATTTTTGCTGACTCTATTCTACTCTACTACTACTCTATTGTACCTCGACATTTTTATATGCCTACCTCTATTAAAGCAAATAGTAAAGAATTAGATCGAGAGAGAGACACCCTTCCTTCCTCTCTCTCTCGCTCAAACTCAGACGTTTAAACTTCGCATTGCTGCCCGGGTGTGAACCAAGATTATGTTACTGCACTGCCTATTTCTCACCTAAAATGTCTTTAAAAACATATTTTCAGCTGTAATATGAGAATTCGTGAACAGGAAGTGGGCACAACATTGTTTTCTTGTATTGTTAAAAAGGGAGGCTGAAAAAACGGAAATCAAAGAGTAAAACTGAGCAGCGCTGATCAAATCTAAACCAAGACTCTGTTATAACATGGTCATGGTTGCTACGTCCATTATTTTATACACTCTATCCAACTGTTGCCAAAAAGCTGATGGCATAAAAGGTGACAATATGTCTGCGATTCACAGCTTTTTTCTACTGCCCAATGAAATCTTTTAATGTAAGTTTACTTGCAGGTAAAAGAAGAGCGGTCCCACACACTGCTCAGTACATTTGCAAGTACAGGACAGTGTGTGGGACCCCTCATCTTTTACCTGCACATTTTTTTTTCTCCTATGCACCTGTCCACATAAGTTTTGGAGGTGTGCACTGGCCTTTCTATTGAAATGTAAGTTCAGTTAAAATCTATAAGGTAACTTATCATGTTGTGTAGCACCACTAAGATCCATGAACCAAATGGACAGTTTTAGGTTAGTGGAGTTTTGGAAACTTGGAGAAAACTTGGTCAGCACGATACATAGCCTGAGGGCCGACAAGTTCTGTTCTAGGAAAACAACGGACTGAGGCGTGATTTTTTATTTTTTATTTTTTTGGCTCAAAAACCTAACTCTGGCTTTGATAAAATATGCATGCACGCCTTCCATTTGACAGTGTGCGTGCAGATCTAATCTCAAGAGGACAAAATAATAAGGACAGTTGATCTTTTCTCATATTGAAAGATGGTTAGACAGACAGCTAAATGAAAGATTTCCGAGCTGTAAACCAGGTCATATTAGTCAGTGAAGAATTTGAGCACTCTTGCTGAAATAACTGAATAACTCCTCCACCTTAAACCCCTGTGCTGTTTTACTATCATACCATGTTCTGTTTCATTTTGAGTGTTTAAAAGGACAGAAAATGCTAAATTTTACCTTCAAAAGAGGCTCTGCTTTTTTATCAGCTTCCCTCGTGGTTTAATTGTGTTTTTAAAGTCTGCCGAGTGGACTTTTGTAGTTATATCATTTGTATGTAAATTTATGTTGTAATGATAATACCATTCAAATGTTGCTCTTCTGCTGAGCGTCCCTTTGTTTGCCTTGTTGTGTTCATTAATATGATTGTTTTGCTCGTTTTACTTCACAGCATTTTGTGCCTTAGATAAGAAAACTACAATTTTACTATTATTATTATTATTGCTGTTCTGTTGCTTCACTGACTGTTTCGCTCTTGGAAAAATTGATTCACAAAAGGAACTGAAACTGGATTTTTTAATTAAGGTTGACTCATGCAAACGCAACAGAAATGACTAAACAGCAACTATTCATCTTTTTACATGTACCTAATCTTTACAGGGGAAAACACATCCTATGACTTTTATGCCGTCACATATCCTGATTAAGTTCAGTCTTCTGCATCTGTGCCATGAGATTCAAAGTTATAGCTCTGTAGTTGTTGCAAGGATTATGCTGCGGGAGTGTTTTGAGGGATTATTTGTGCAACTTATTATTATTTTTCAGCATTAAAATTGTCACTATTGAAATCAGGTGTAACCAACTGGTCTTAAACTGACCAAAGGTCTCTGATATGAGACAAATGACAAACATTTGAGGCTCATCATATGCTTGCTTTTGAGTACGGGCAGTTGTCATGGTGACGTTGTTGATGCACTTCCCTGCAGACTTTGGTTCTGTTGCAAATCACATACTGAGGTACTGAGGTGTCAGCCACCTATGGCAAAAGACACCTTTCATGGCAGCATGATACGCTGCCCATAGTGTCACCTTCTCAATGTGCTTCTATACTTTTTGTGTCTGTTGCAGGCATATAAAAATGCAGAAGTGCACTCTGTAATTTGAGCAACAGCCCTCTAATGAGCGAAAAATTGGAGCCGACATGAGCGGGAAGATCTTGACACTGATTAGTTGGAGGGAAGTTTAGTTTATTAACACTTTACCCTCATTGTTATAATAAAGCTAGTTAAAAATCAGCAAAGCTTCCCTTAGAGTGTAGAAGTGTTACATGTTACACGATGGCAAAAAGTTGAACCATAAAAGGCGTTGTTTCACTGCAAATTGTTCATTAGACTCAGAGAAAATGAGTGTGATTACAGTGAATCTTTTTAATACATTTCCTGAGCCTTGTTGAATCACATAATATTCATGTAATTCCAGTATCAAATCTGCATTTCAGAGTTTGTGCTCATTCAACCGATGCTCATCTTTTTGTAGAAGTGCGTTAAACAGCTGTTCGCTCTCTGCACAGAAAGCCCGCTCTGTGAACATTTGGTCTCTGCTGGAGCCGCTGCTCTCTCCATGTGTCTTCCACCGTGACTCTCGGCTCTCTTCAGAAGCTCGCAGAAGGACAAATGGTGTTCATTAGCCACTGATGAGTCGTGTAGCTGCAACAGGCCAAACTAGAACAGAGGCTAATTAGCCAACAGTTGCCAGCTGGGACGTCAAACCTTTGCGCTCTTGATGTGTGCAGTCTTTGTGTCTGGGCTGAGAAAGTAAGAGAGCAGCGACTGCAGAGGAGAGATCCCCGGAGAGGCTGTGATCTTATTCAGGCCTCGGCTCTGGCTCGTTCAGGTCTCGGCTGTAAGAAGAAGACTCCAGTAATGTGAACAGAATTACCGCTGCAGGAGAAACACATTAAAGGAAGTGGTGGCTGTTTGGTTTTATTCACATACAGAATGATTTCTGATGATTGAAGATGGTAAAGGGTGCTTCGTCACATATTTAAGATACAGTGCCGAGTGCTTATTTTCCTCTTCTCTGAACTGGTCCACTTTACTGAAGCACATATAAAGTGTGGAGCTCCACAGCTGTTAAGGGAAGAAGTATGTGTTAGGAAAAGTAGATTCAAGTAGTTTCAAGATGGCTCCTGGCTCCAGACACACAAAACTGGCTTTACAGATGCTGGCAAAGCCCGACCTTTGTATTGCCTCACGTTACTCACATGTCTCGGCCAAAAAGTTGCACTTGAACACATCGCAAAGAGCCGACGACCAACTAGCCAGCCCATTTTCATTCTAAAGCAGTCAAATACTGACACTCTTGATGTGCTTTGCCAAAAACCACCTTCTGCATCTGCATGATACGCCGCCGGATGGCGTCAGCAGACACCGCAGCTGGACGAAACCGGTCGCAGTGTAATCACGGCACTTGCCACGGCTGATATGTGGACGGGTGGCGTCACTTGAGAGCACGGCCAAACAAAACCAGATACATACTATAAGTATGTATATCTTGTTTGCAATGGATGCTGCCATTGTTGTGTGACGTCAGACCGTTGAAGTCGGGGTACATGGATTTGCCCCGAATTCACAAGTAAGTCCGACTCGGAGTGGCGTTCCAATTTACTTTTTCTTACAGGAGGTTGGAATATCTCGACTTCTGAGTTATCTGGAGCGCAGCATGAGAGCTGATTGGTCAATAAATATACAATTGAACAGTTGTGCAGATATGTTTATTAAACATGACAGAAATAGGCTCGAATCGTTGAAAAAAAATGCAGAAGTTCTCTGATCACCATTTAAACGACTGAAACCTTTTGCAGAAGCATCAATTAAAAGTGCTGCGCTGCTCTTTGATTCCTGTTGAGCAACATTTTTAAAAAGTGGAAAATCCCCAATCACAACTCAGCCTTTAGACACATGGGCAGACCCACAATCCTCAGTATAGCCCCCTCGCAACAGGATATCGAATCCTAAATATCGAACATTTAATATTTGTGATTTGAAAACTGTTACCATGGAATGTAAAACGCACTCTTTAACTCACACCACAGGACAATTTAGCAAGATGATCTTAAGAAGTAAGAATAAATCTGCGCTTTGCTGACCAGTATTGAAACAGGGACCGGGGGGTTGGGGGGGGTCAGGCCCAAAATCAGCTTGACTCTCATACTACATGTACCTGGCATTAGTCCCCTGTGGCTATAATGAACTGCTGACTCCACAGATTTTAAATAAAGCCTTGGTAGTGGGGTTAATGTGTTGAAGTGCGTCTGTGCACATGAACTGAACTCTCGCTGAGTCTCGCTTTAATTACCTGCCGTGTGAGCGGGATGTAAACGTCTTCTCGGGAGAGTAAAAGAGACATTTTTGGCAGAAAATATGTTTTTGCATACTCGCGTGTGGGACGTCAGAGCAATGGACACTTTACAAACCTCTAACTCCCACCATCAGTCAGCACAGCCAGGTAAAATGATCAAATATCGAAGGCCTTTTTAACTCAGTGCAGCTATGCTTCATGTGTTTTTTAATAAACACACATACATTAAAAATAAAAATCAGCACCTATACTGTATGTTGGTGTGTAACTGGGATGTATTTATTTGTGCAGGCGCCTCAGCTCACTCAAAAGTATGAGGTATATTTTGCTCTTATCTAAAAATACGCATGGAAACAAGCAGAAAAAGTGTAGCTACAAAATCAGCTGTGACACCTTTTGTTACACCTGTGCACAAACACACACACGTCTTCTAAACATCACTGTCAGTGCATGTTGGTAAGAGATATATGTGCTACATCCTAGAATAGATATGAACTGTCATCCAAACAAAAAAATCAGATTCAAGCAGCGAATCAGAACTGAGCACAAAGGCCTGCGGAGTGACTGTAGCCGCTCAACACACACACACACACACACACACACGCATACACACACACACACACACATATATATATATATATATATAAACAGACACACACATCACAAGCAGAGTTCTGGTGGCCTGTTGGTGAGTGAAAGTTAGTGAGACCTAAATACGGAAAGAAAAGAGAAGGATGAGTGAGAGGTATAAAAAAAAGTATGCCAGTGCAAACTCTTAACCCTTTGAAACCTGAGCAAAATTTTAAAAAACATAATGAGGAAGGCAATGAGCAACAAAACAAAACGACCCCCAAATTAGCAAAAAGTACAAGAAAATTACTTGAAAATAAAAAAAGAAGGAAACTGGCCTGGAAGAAGCCCTTAAAATTATAATAATTATGCAACATATATTAAAAATGTTATTCTGATAAATAATTTTCCAAATGTAGTAATTTGTGGAACATTTCATAACAAGTTGCCTGTTTCCTCTTGTTTTTGAAAGAAATATCACCATTTTTCTCTGCATTTAAAGGTCTGAATACTTGTGAAAGACCTCTGAAAGCAGCACAGGAAAAGTGATGTTGCTACAGGTTTCAAAGGGTCACTCATCTTTGTGAGTAAAAGTACATCAAGTACATCAAGGAGAAGTCTCCCCTGATCTTCAAAGTCCATCATCTTGAGAACGTGATGAAAATGTTAGACACTTTCCTGCCAATAGGATACACAATCTTCCACTAAAGCCAGTTTCACACTTTCTACATCCAGGAGTGTGACGTATCTTCATTGGTCCATGTCTGCGAGGTATTTCTGAGCACAGCCCAAATTTTGTGGCAGCGCTAACTTGCTCGCATTGCTTTCATTCAGTTAGGATACGGTGTAAAAATAAAACAAAAACAAGTAAAGTAATATCTATTTTTAAAGACAGTAGTACTTAGAATACCAACAAATGAAATAGCAACTGTAATAGAATACAGTTTTTGTATTTTGAATAGATAACACTGTTACTTGTATCCCATTACTTCCCAGCTTCAGCCACATTTATATAATTTGTCTTTAAAGGAATACAAAGACAGTCGAGACAGCTGGAACGGTTTGTTGATCCGGAAATGTGCATGTATGGAGCAATGTAGGGATACGGACCCTCAGTTAAAACATGGATGAAACTTTGCTTGGATGTTCAATGAGGAAAGCATGTCCAATGCTTAATCTACAAGTATAGTACAAGGAATAGAAAAATAATGACAAATCAACATGGTAACAAGTAACAGTATAGTTTTCAGAATGTTTAAAAAGTAGAAGAAGAATATAAAACGCATTTGTTAGACCACAAGGATACACACTAAACACTGAATATAATGTTTGTTAGATGATGTAAACACTGGTTTTTGAGGACACAATTTCAAAATTTTGTTTAAACTTACGCAACAATTTAATAGAAACTGATAATGGATGCTGCTGGGTTGGTATATGTGTCATCGTTAGTGTGCCATGTTCCTCAATTTTCGCAACACTATGGTTTATTAGCATCACAGAAGAGGAACATTGATTTTGATGATTTGCATTTTTTAGGGTTTTCCAACTGTCTTGTGGCACAAGACCCACACTTCCAAGCTCATCAGACCCAAATAAAATGTTATGCCAATCACAGAAAGAGGAAGTTATGGAGTGAATAAAAGAATTAAATATATTAATCATAAAGTCTACTTACACGCACACGTTTTTTTCCACATTTCATCAGACAGTACAAATGACAATTTGCGTTGCTTAATTTGATAAACATCTCCATCTCCAAAAAACATACGAACTTACTTTGCTGTAGAGTTCATCACACATTTTATAACATTATCTGATTTGAATAAGTAACCAGATTCCCAGTGTTTGTCACAGTTGTTTTGAATCTATCTCGTCAGAAGCTTAACTTATCTTTTTTTTGTTTTGTTGTTTCAATATTGGACACCCTGTATCCCCCTGTAAGAGAATGTTCTTTTTTAAATAAAAAAAAATAGGAAATCATGTTGTTTAAAGATGAGTTTAATCTTATAATCCGTCTAAAATAATATAAATTATAAACACAGAACTCACAGTAAAAAAAAAAGGAAGCAGCAACATCTTGGTGGCACTAAAAAAAAACACTATAAGAGATTTGTAGCAAAGTGGTTCATATATATGTGATGAGACTGACTGTAAACATGGGCCATTACAGGGAAAATTTAATTTCTTGGTTTATGGTGAACACATGTTCAACCCCACATGTTGTCTGCTGAAGGCCTTCCTATGCAATTTCCCCCCTTCTCACTCTCTTTTGTAAATATTGATGTTGCAATAAGGCTTTCCTCTTGGATAAAGCTCATAGTTAGGGCCGGCCCAGGCTTTTTTCTTGGACCTGCCCTTAGTTGGGCTGGTATAGGCCTAGTCTGCCTGGGGACTTTCTACGATACACTAAGCTCTTCTAGCCTCTTCTAGCCTCTTCTTTCTCTCCATTTGTAAAAATTCACATCTCATTCAGACTTTGCTTTTACATAAAGCTCATACATAGGGCTGGCTCAGGCTTGCCTTGGACCAGCCCCTAGTCAGGCCCTTATCAGCCTAAACTGTCAGGGGACCTCCTATGATACACTATGATACAAGTTCTTCTGTCCCTCGAATATTCTTCATCTGCACACATTCACATCCCACTAAGACTTTGCTTCTGGATAAAGCTCATACTTAGGGTTGGCTCAGGCTTGCCTTGAACCTGCCATTAGTTTGGCTAATGTGGGTCCAGTAAGCTGAAGGACTTCCTATGATTCGCTGAGCCCCTCTCCTCTCTTTCTCTCCATTTGCAAACATTCATGTCACACCGAGACTGTTTTATATAATAAAGCTTATAGTTTGGGCTAGTTCAGGCTTGCCTCGGACCAGCCCCTAGTTAGGCTATTGTTGGCCTAGTCTGCCAGGGGACTTCCAATGATACACTAAGCTCCTCTCTCCTTCTCCTTCTCTTCATTTGTGAACATCTGTGTCCTATTAAGACTACTTCTGTTAGATGAAGCTTATCGTTGATTCAGGCTGGCCTTGGACCAGCCCCTAGTTCAGCTGATATGGGTCCAGTCAGCCAGGGGGCTTCCTCATCGGCTGTGAGGGTCAAAGGACAGAGGGTTTCGTATGTTTTAAAACCTCTTGAGGCAAACTGTGATGTATGATATTGAGCTTTATATATAAAATTCAATCTATCCAGCACCACATTTTTTGCTGTTGCTGCTGTTTGTACAAAGATTTAATCTAAAATAGGTAGCCAGTACTGAGATATTGGAGGCAAACTTCATGCACCATCATTTTGCATTCATGATATATTTTCTTTGAAACGAACACACAGAGGAATCAAGGACTTCTTTCATTCACTACCTTCTATAAATTCAACTGAATGATGAGCTTCAGTTTCATGTCCACAGTGGATATTCAACAGTTTGGACTTAAAATGTTTGGTTTAATCAATATTTGTGAACAAGGATCACTCGCTTCGGAAGCTGGAAATGCAGCAGAGGAGAGGATGCTCGTGACATTCTCGGGGGATGAAACCTGGAGCTGATCCACTGGCAGCCAACCAGAGAATATCTGAGTTTAAAGGCTGAACAGCTGCTTGCAGCTTCTTTTTTAGAGAAGAGCTCTTGTTTACCCTGCGTTTCATCAAACACTGAAGGCCTGCTTCACTGCACTACTCAGGTTAATGAACTTTATGTTTCCCTTTTTACAGCCCTATTTTGGGACATTTATCACCCACTGCATATTATTTACAGGTATCTTTTCTTTTGTGAAAATGAAAAGAATAATTTTAAAAGGATCTGTTGTCCTCCTTTGAATATATAAGTTCATTAAAACACAAATCTGATGTCAGAGACGATCTCGGTACCGTTTGTATGTATGGACACAGATATACCAAAAACATGAACTAACATTGCATTTGCTCAGCTTTATACAGTTTGTCCAATGAAACATTTTGGTCAGGACTACACATCACAGAAGTAGAGAACATCTACAAGGTCTTCATCTTATCTTAAATTCCAGACATCAAAATCCTCCTCACACAAAGCACGTCAAATGTGAAGGACTCTCCAAATACCAAAGCATGACAACACGCATACCATACATTTCATTAGAATACTTCTAAAAGATTACAGCCCAACACATACTCAACTTTAAAGACAATGTGAGTTTTTTGCTATTCACTGTAAGATTGTGCAAAGACTGGGGATTTTGCAAGGTCACTATTTGCAGCTAGATTCAGGATTATTTTCCATTTCCTTGAGGAAAATATTACACTAAAATACCTTTATGGAATTTGTCAATATTACTTACCTGTCTGCAAAAAACATGTAACTCACAAGATAAAAGGTGATATATTTTAGCAGTATTTTTGTTAAATTGACATTAATATAAAGTGCCGTTGCATCCATGCATAATATTATGGATTTTAAGAGATGCAGCATCCTATGCTATGTGATTGGGTTACCCCTTAAAAGAGAGTGGGGCAGACAGCGGCGGAGAATGAGAGCAGGGTGGAGTGGACATCTAGAGACACACATGGAGACACCGGCGGAGGATGAGAGCAGAGCGCACATATGGAGACACACGCGGAGTCCCCTGCGGAGGCACTGGAGGAGAATGAGAGCGGAGCGGATATGCGGAGACACCCGCGGAGACACCGGCAGAGAATGAAAGCGGAGCAGACACCAGTGGAGTGGACGTTCGGAAACACGTGAAGACACCAGCGTAGAATGATAGCCGAGTGGACATTTGGAGACACTGGCAGAGAATGAGAGCGGACACTGGCGGAGACACTGGCGGAGAATGAGAGCGGAGCGGACATTCAGAGACATCGGCGGACAATGACAGTGCAATGGACATTTGAAGACACTGACAGAGAATGAGAGTTGAGCGGACACTGGCGCAAAATGAGAGCGCACATATGGAGACACATGCAGAGGCACCCGCAGAGACACTGGCGGAGAATGAAAGTGGAGCAGACATTCAGAGACACCCGCTGAGACACCGGGGGAGATGCCGGTGGAGAATGAGTGTCGAACGAACATTCAGATTCTTCCATATAACACAATCAGAATAATTTGAACGATGCTTTATTCCCAGGAATTAATCATTTCTGCATATAGTGGGTTTAATTGGAGCTGCCCCTTTGGTTGATTTGTTCATGGATGAGTTTTTAAAAATAAACAGCAGCTCATGAAGGAAGGACAGTGATGAGTTTCCATGCTCCAGGATGAACGCTCATATTGTTGTTAGTGTTGTTCATTGTTAATTTTCTCTATCGGACTTTCTCCCTCTGCACCTGTGGAGTGCATTGGGTGTGTTGTTGTGTCTGGAGCCCTGAGCTCAGAGATGCTCCACTATGACGCTCCTCTGAGCCTTTGTGGCTGAATGACAGGAGAGAAGAGGGAAGAGGGATAAAGGAAAAGGAGACGCAAAAGAAAAAAAGGAGAGAGGAGGCAAACGAGGAACCAGAAGAAGAGTGGAAACTATGCGAGGAAGCACAAATAGGAGACGGGATGAGAGACAAAAATGAACTGAGGAGAGGAAGGACAACAGAGGGGAGGAGGCAAAGAGAGATCAGACATGAGAGGCAAAAAGTCAAAAGGTGAGGAGAGGGGAAATGAGGAGACTGAGTAAGAGGAGAAGAGACAGTAGAAAAATGAGAGGAAATGAGAGATAGGCCTATAAGAAGAAGAGGGACAATAAAAAAAAAGGAAACGTGAGGAGAACAAACGAGTAAAGGAGAAAAGAGGAGAGGAGGCAGGATGAAGGAAAGGAAAGCTAAGGAAGCAGAGTGAAAAAAGCAAAGAAGAGTGGGGAGGAGACAAGAGGAAGGAAATGAGAGGAGAGGAAACAGGAAGAGGGAAGGTAAAAAAGAGGAGCAAGAGAAGCGAGGAAACGAGGAGAGTGACCGAGACACAGAGCAGAGAGGAGAGACGCACATGAAGGACGGGGTGGAGTTGAGGTTATTAGTTCGACTTGACATTCTCAATGAATTTTACATGAGTCGTATTGTAGCAGCGATACAGCCGCTGCGAGCCTCGACCTTGAGTACGTGACCCACAAATCAACTGTCACTTGTTGCTACCTGCAGCTCAAATTACTCATCAAAGTTATTTATTGAGCTACAACCAGGTGAAGGCTGCTGCCGTAACACACGCCGACGCCGAGTCACGCCTTCCTCACGACGAAGCCTCTGCCGCCTCAAGACTCTGGTTAATTAAAAATCTAATTTCACAATGAGACACAAGTGAATTTTACTTTGAATATTTTTCAGTGTGATTGAGCAGTTTGTCGAGCAAACAAAAGCCAAAAAGTTTTCCTTTAAATGTGGCTCCCTAATTTATTTAAAAATACTGTTAAAAAACTTAAAATGGGGGAAAATTGGAAGAAAATTCAAAAAGAGCAACTGGGGAGGGATCCTTTCTCAAAAAAAAAAAAAAAAAGAAACGAGATGCAATTACATGCAATCAAGTTGTGTATACAGAATATCTACCACTATAAAATGACTGGACATAAAATTTAAATGACAAAAATTAGACATTAAATGTAGACATCAAACACCAAAATGAAGCAGGAAATAGTTTTACTGCCTCTAGTATTTTTTTAATAGTTTATATTGCACAACAGATAGAAAATGACCACAGAATCCATGTCTGGACTTGGCTCCATTGATGTCCATGTCAGACAGTTGTGGGTCATGTAGTCTTCTAATCCTCATGTGTAAGTGTCCATGAGTGTGTGCTTGTGGACATTTATTCACCCTGTAAGTGTTTTATTCAGTCTGAGCCTAAAGAGGATTTGGTAAACTTCCCCCCTTGTCAATTAGCTAACATGTTGATGTCAGCATGGTCAGTATAATCCCTCTCTTAATGTACTGTAATAACCCCTCCTTCAACGAGACACTCTGAAAACACACACACACACACACACACACACACACACACACACACACACACCAGTTCCTGAGGGAAACAGCCACACAACAACATGACAGGATGCTGCATTAGCTCAGCCGTCATAACAACATTACCAGGGTCTGAATGAGGCTCTCCAGGGCTTCGGGAGAGACAACTTTCTGACCCAGCATACGACTCTGCCATGCAAGCACTCAATTTAGCGTTTATCTGGGTGCCACTTATATTCACAGCTTCCTCTCATTTTTGTTTAGTCATTTTATTTTTAAAAAGCAATAAACTAAATTTGAAATCAACAACATTCAGAAATATCTGATGCCCAAGAAATCACAAATAAACAGAAAGGGTGGATATATTTTAAAAGTGATTACATAAAACATGATGAAAGTCTATATTCATGTTAGCAGCTCTGAGATTTCATTGTATTGATTTAAGCTGACGTCAGCAGGCTCACAATGATAATATGCTGATGTTTAGCAGATATGATGTATGCCATGTTCACCATTTTCATTTAGCACATTGCTGATTAGCACAAGACACAAAGGACACCTGAGGTTGGTGAGAAAGTCATTAGTTTTGCATGTTTTTGGTTAAAATCCAAACATGACATGATGACAGTGCACAGCCGGTCTATCTCCAAACTTGTCAAACAGCGCCGCTGCTTTTGGCGTTCGAGCATGATGCCAAAAGCCACCTCTCAGAACGCAGCTAGATGGCATCAGATGAGAACGAGGTCGTACAGAACCGGTGGCACTGTTATTATACGCTGGTGAACAGCCTAAAGGCACTGAGCCCGTCCACATGCAAACATGGCCTGACCGAACTGGTCCCGTCATCCCACCATGTGCATTTGTTAACATCACCATGACGACATCCTGGAGCATAAACAGCTGACACAGAAGCATGCCAGAAATGACATAGGTTGAGATATTTCACATATACCCACATATGTTGACTTCTTGGTTTTGCTTGAGTAAAAAAAAATTAAAAGATGGTCATAGTCATTAGGATTCATCCTCTGACGACCACGAATGCCTAAATCAAAATTCAAGGCAATCCACTGAATAATTGTTGAGATATTTCAGTCTGAAGCAAAGACGTGAACCAAGTTGTGACTGTTGCTGTTAATGTTTCTTATCCAGGTCTTTGTCTGGTTTTGCAAATGAAAAACTGTGCAGTGAACACAGTGAACTTTGTGTTATTTCATATGTTTATTTACAAAACTTCACCGAGTTTGTGGGCTCATGTTATCCCATTCTGAGCTTCACAGCCAGAACGAAAATAATGACACTCAGCCTCACTCCCCCGAAACTCCGTCCCCTCACATTGGCATGAATCGCAGCAGCAAACTTCCACAGAGTCTGTCCACGGCCTTCCCCCCTCTGGTTCTGAGGGACACGGCAAGCGTCAGGGCCAAGATGGCGGCTAATGATGTGTAGCTCGCCAGGGGACTGAAGCGAGGCTGCCATTTCAGCCGGGGGGACAATTTGGTCTGGTTGGATAATGCATCCAGGACAGCTGGTGACACAGATCCAGCCGTCCAGAGGAGCTGTCAGTCCGGCCATCCCTCCACACGTGTGTGTGTGTGTGTGTGTGTGTGTGTGTGTGTGTGTGTGTGTGTGTGTGCGCGCGCGCACTGAGGGGAAGAACTAGATGATTTTCATGACTGACATCAGTAGGAACAATAGATCTTCATGGTCTCCAGTGGCCTTAATGATGATGAGGGAGGATATGAAGATTAACATGCAAGCCCTGAGGAGTGTGTGGCTGCAAATGTTTGTTTTTGCGTCTTGCATTGCATGCATGGGCGAATTATGAGACATTGGGCCCCTGGGCGAAGATATGCAATAGGCGCCACCACCTCTCCAACATAGGAGCCAGACACACAGACTTTGTGCTGGTTTTTCCCTCTTTTGCTATCGCTGTTTTGTGTCTCCTATGGTCATTTTGTCTCTTTGTAGTTGTGTCTCTTCAACATGTTTGCATTCCAAGTCGTCACACGTCGCCCCTTTGTCAGTGGACCTCTGCGTCTACATATAATACTCTTGTTATCCTCCTGTATCTGCTGTTGGCGTTCAGGGATATCAACAAAAGCACATGGCTAAAAATAAGGATTAAGCTACAAAGGCAACATTGGTTGGATTTAGGCAACACGAGCATGTGGTTTGTTTGGCTCTACAGTCATACAGAAGGTGAACACCAGGTGCTTGGGTAAAAGTCCAGGGTCTGTTGGACCCTTCCAACCCGTCTGCACAACCAAAAGGGACCTTTGCGCCCATTATTGTTCGTTGTCACCGGCAGCGTTTCCTTGCCCCAGCGCTGGGTCAGCTGCAACATCTGACTTCTTCCATTCAAAATAAATATTGTGGAAAATATGTCATATGTAATCATTTTAAATGGTCTGAGTGATTAGCAGGCAGATGCAAGTTTAACATGTACAAATTTTGTTGGTGTAGTCCAAATAAAATCTGAGTAACTGAGAGAAATGCAAAAAGTGTTGCAACTATTCCAAATTTTAATTTGACAGACGTTTTGCAGGTGAAGGCCAGGGGGCCCTCCTAAAACTCTCGGCCTCTGGGTGTGTGTCCAATAGGCCTGTTCAGTTATCCACCTTTGTTTGCATGTGTGTGCAGGTGAGTGGGTGAATGCATGTTACTTAAAAATGCTCCCAGTGCAGTTAGCTTAATATCTCAACTATCACCGTTTTATGAAGTTGAGTTTAGCAAAATTTTAAAGTAAACAGCAAGGTGGAAAATGCGTCTCACCAGCAAGAATTACAGTCACAGAAACAGACTTTGACATTAAAGGGGAAGCTCTGCTGTGTGTGTGTGTGTGTGTGTGTGTGTGTGTGTGTGTGTGTGTGTGTGTGTGTGTGTGTGGTGTGTGTGTGGGGCAAGGTTGCCTTGTTTCGTACACATGAGCATCCCCTAAGGGCCAAGTGTCTTTTTCCACCTTCTCCGTCTCCATGGTGAAACAAATGAGGTTCCTTCGTTAAGGGATCATTGAGGAGCTTTTGTGTGTGTGTGTTTGTTTGTGCATATGTGTGTGTTTTTGTTTGTGCATATGTGTGTGTATGTGTGTGCCAGTGTGTGTGAGATAGGCAGCTCCAGGTGTCTTTTGCAGTTCACAGTTGTGTCAGGTAGCGCTGCCTGTCTTGTCCCTGCTGTCTTCCACTCACTGTTGTTTTACACATCTGTCCACCAAGCTGTACATCACACACACACACACACACACACACACACACACACAACTTATTTCTAATTGGGGAACAAACTCAGCTCATATGTTCAGATGAAAAAACTGTATTTTTCTGTTCATTAGAAATTCCTCGGGGTCGTCTGTTTTATAGAAGTCCATGTTTTCCATATGTGATCAACTCGTGTGTGTGTGTGTGTGTGTGTGTGTGTGTGTGTGTGTGTGTGTGTGTGTGTGTGTGTGTGTGTGTGTGTGTGTGTGTGTGTTAGTTGTATTAGAGTGTGTATTTTCTTCACAGAGTTACTAAGCTAACCCTAAGAGAGTGTTTCGCCGGTGGCCTTGGTTTACGTGTCCCAGCGCTCTTCTGAAAAAAATAAAAAATGAAACATTTCTGAAGAAAAAGCTGTTGAATAATTCAGCCATGTTTAAAAAGAATAAACTATGATCCTCCATGAATATGACCCGGTAATCCCCAAAGATGCTCCCCCTCCTCACTTTCCCGTCTTTTCTTTTTCTCTTCCATTCTTTAACAACAGCCAACTCCACTGCAAATGATGGAGGACTCTTTTTGTGGTTTATTATCAAGATTATTGCTGAACAAAATTCATCGGGATTTTACATGTTTTAGATTAATTTCATATTTTACAGGTAGCAACATGTTTTAGTCTCATGTTGTCTTTTTATATTATGTCATCAAACACTTAATTTACCAGTGTTACATAATATTGTTTGATTTATTTCCAACATTTTTTGTTGTTTTGTTTACAGCTCATATACAATATATCACACCCAGGTGTTGTGCATAGAAATGTGTCTCCAGTACAAACTTAAATCGCCTCACCAGCACCGGATGCAACAGACAAACATATGAACTCGTCTTTGAACTTCTGACCCCTGTTGATGAGCTCTGTGCAGAGGAGGAGAGACGTTACATCAAACTTTTATTCTGATGGTTAGATGATACAACATAATATCTTCATGCAGCACAGTAACATCAGGGAATGAAATGATACATAATGGAGAGCCTGACACAGTGGCACAGCACTGTGCAACAGCAGCAAAAATGAAATGGCGCCCCCTACAGATATTTCAATTTAGTCACAAGTAAATAGGAAAAGTTCTTCACTCTCATGATGATTTACAATGAGTCTTAAAGTAGCGTAGAAAAAAAAACATCAAAAAAGCCCAAATATAGCCAAAATCTGATAATTCGCCAAAGATTGATGGACACACTGTGTGTTTGTGCAAAGGTGGACAGAAAGAGCCTGTGCTCAAGGTTTTCAGTCAGCTGCAGATACAATGAGTTACAGTGGGATCCCTGTGGTACTAAATCATGCACACCAGGCTTGAACAACGCCTTTCCTCACCTTCACCCTCCTGTCTTGTGAGTGCAGTCATGGGCAGATTGGACATGTGAGTGTGTGTGTGTGTGTGATTTCCATTAAATTCAGTGGGGACTCTGCAGCTTCTACCACTTTCTATAATGTGCACACATTGCACACGGCATGAATTGTATGGCTTGACTCTGCATGAAACAGGGAATCTAGCTGCACTTGATAGAATATTTTTCTATATGACTTTTTCGAAACACCACAGCGGTACTTAAGAATATGGAAATAAGGTTGTTGAGAAATAAAAAGCGTCCAACGATCAAAGTTGGTGCAGGTAAACTGAAACAGAAGGTGGAGATGCAAGTTGTATAAGAGAAGCATGCACATATACAGAAACCATAATCAAAAACTGTAGATTGCACAATGACTTTTTTGTGTAGAAAAAAAAAAGATTTTTTTTCTACACAAAAATCCAAGTTTGACCCTCAGTTTGCTTGGCAGTTTTGCTTTTTTTTTGTTCCACATGAGTCTTAAAAGAGAGTCTGGTATTGCAACATGTTCTCATCCCAAGTCGTCACGTACTGCTGCCTTACAGTGGACTTTCACGTCTACATATTACGCTCTTGGTATACTTCTCGGCTGCTGTTGACGCTACACTGATTTCAAATGCGCATGGTGGGATCACATGTTTTCACATGTTGGCACAGATGGTTAGGTTTAGGCAAAACAGGCATATGTTTAGGTGTTGAAAAACCAATCACACTGGCAGTGGAGGCAAACACCAGAATCCAGCATAAAAGTCCGAGGTTTGTTTGATCCAGACTGTCTGCCACCCCCAGCCATCCCGCTATTAACAGTAACACCGCAGACATTTTCAGTCCAGCCGCATTCTCAGCTGACACCATGCTGGCGGCATGTCATTCAGACAGGAAAGGTGGCATTTGGCATTGGGATTTTACATCGAAAGCACTGCAAACCGGCAATATTTGATGATTTCGGAACGAGAACAGGCTGATTATCCAGCTAGAATCTCAAGTATTCACAACATTCAACCGTTTCAGCTGCAGAACCCTGAAAAGGGTTAGATACACACATTAGGCTGGATACTTTAAAGCGCAGTTCAGACCAACGATTCGCGAGACAAATCGATGTGAACTGGCTGGTCTGACATATAAGAATATTCATAAATAATGCACATATAATCTGTAACATAATTTTAAATATATATAATTAAAATAAGCATAAATATAGTTTTCTGGACATTTTCACCATTTTTTTTTATTTTTCTTCATTTCCTATAAATTCTCTCTCTTTTTTAAAAACTTATTTTCAGGTCGTTTTCCTTTCACCTTCAGCCAATTTCTCGCTCTTTGCCTTTTTTCTTCTTTTCAAAAGAAACCAGACCAATCTACTGAGGTCTCAAAGGTTTAAATGCTTGTGAAAGGCAAAAACTAATGTCGATCCAAGTTTCAAAAGGTTATGGAATCAAAAAGCAGAAAAAAAAAGGTATTTTTTTATTGAATAAGGTGTTAGGTAAGCTAATTAGGTACACAAGCATGTACTTATACTGTGTGCACACATACAGACATATATCATCATATTCATACTACACAGTTTTTCTCTCATGGGAGGTCAGGGAGAGCTCAGGTATGCTAGCGGTGTGTTAATGTACCTTGGAGCCAGAGAGAGCCGAGTCTCAAGGCCTCTGGACCGCATCAATATTAAATCACGCAGGGCTGAAGAAGAGCCAATCAAATATTCATTCATCACCCCTCCTCTCGTCCTCTTTCTTACAGCTCTGGTTCTCTCCAGCGAGTTAAAATACTCACAGTCTCTGTTCACATCAGTTTAACCCTCAGCAGAGCCTCTGCTTGTGTATTCAGTTATTCAGCGTTCCTCGGGGAGAGTTTGGGTTAAGTGTTACTGAGAACAAGAGCTCCATTCGGGGTCAAATGCAGAACAAGGACGGCGTAAGGCTGTCTGGTTCTGCTACACATACATACAATGTATTTCACCTTTACTGCAGATACTAACCAGCACATGCACACAAAGTGGGCACTGTAGATCAGATCTGTTGCAGACTACGTTAAAAAATTACTCAGATACAAGTCCTGCAAAATCTCATTTTAAAATACAGAAGTATTAGCATGCACAGGTTTAAGGGGTATATCCACCTGCATTTAAAGTATACCTACCTATAAGCCTAAAAGCCATTGAAATTTTGTTGCTAAAGTTTCTATCAACTACCACTACACCCCTCTTCACAATGCAAAAATGGCTATTCAAAGTATAACATTTATTATGTACTTATTAAATATTATATTATATATAATTGTAATATTTCTTTATTCCTTATCTGAATGCTGTCAGGGCAGAAATCATCTTAAAAAGTATTCTTTAAACAAGAGAATAGTATTGTTGTTAATGCAGAGGAAAATATTCAACTCTTAAGACATCCTGACACCATCTGCTGGTTACTAAAGTAAACTGCAGCATTTCCTGCTGGTAATCATTCACCCTGATAAAAAGGATAATAGCTTGGGCAGGAAAACATCACAAACTGTACAATCTCAAAAACTCCAAATAAAGGTTGAATTGAAAACTCGGATTTAACTTAATACCAAACATAAATCAGATCAAAAATTAAAGGTTCATACTGATGTTAGCAAAACATTCTTGTCACGTTTCCTGTTGGCTAAAAACTAAAAATGTAGTTAACCTGCGTTAGTGTAAGTCAGTCACTAAATATTATTAATGATATGCATTTAATATATATAAATATTATCATTCATATTATTTTTGTTTGCCTGAAGACTTATTTACAAAAGTTTGTGCTGCTCTGAATGAAGAGTAAAATATATTTACCTCTGAAAACATCCTGACACCATCTGCTGGTGACTAAATGACGCAGCAGCATTTCCTGCTCACAGTTTACTCTGTCAGTGAAAATGAAAGTAGATTTGATGTTGCTGATCGGAGCTGAGACGCCATTACAGGGTGTGATATCTCTGCTGGGAAACACACGTTTTGATTTTATTAAATGGAGAAATAAAGAGACTTTAAGTCGGTGAGTCCTGCTGTTGAAAGATAACTTCAGTTTAAGATGGCAGAGAGAGCTCTCCTTAAAAGTTACCTGAGCTGTCATGTGTGTTCAGAGACTTTCAGAGATCCTGTGTCTCTGAGCTGCAACCACAACTTCTGTTCAAGATGCCTGAAACAATTCTGGGAACAAACTAACAACAAAAACTGTCCCATTTGTAAAAGAAGATCCTCAAAATCAGATCCTCTGGTGAACTTTGGACTGAAGCAACTGGCTGACTCTTTTGCTGAGAGACTGAAAACTGGATCATCTGAGACAGAAAAAGGAGAGAAGACACTAATATTTGTGTGCAGTAAACATCAAAATGAGACTAAATTGTTCTGTAAGGATGAAGACAGAGCTGTCTGTCCTGTCTGTGAGTTTCCTCACCACCAGAGTCACAAGGTGGTTCCTGTAGAACAAGCAGTCAGTGAGCTGAAGGACGAGCTGAAATCTGACTTAAAGTCTCTGCAGGACAAGAGGGACAAATACAAACAAGTGCAGGAGACATACAGAGAAGTGAGTCAACACTCCAAGAAGCAGCTGTTGTCCACAGAGAGACAGATCAGAGCAGAGTTCAACAAGCTCCACCAGCTCCTGAAAGAGGAAGAGGAGTCCAGACTGGCAGCTCTGAAGGAGGAAGAGGAGCAGAAGAGGAGGACTCTGAGCAGAGAGATGAGGATGATTGAGGAGCAGATCTCCTCTCTGTCAGACAGTATCTGTGCTGTTGAAGAAGAGCTGCAGAAACACAACGTGGTTCCTCAGCAGTTATAAAGACACTCAGAGCAGAGCCAGAGTCCAGAGCTCACTGTCAGATCCACAGCTGCTCTCAGGAGCGCTGATAGATGTGGCCAAACACTGGGCAACCTGTCCTTCAGGGTCTGGGACAAGATGAGGGACAAGGTCCACTTCAGTCCTGTCATTCTGGACCCAAACACTGCATGCAGCTGTCTCTATCTGTCTGATGATCTGACCAGTGTGAGACGTGGAGACACAGACCAGCAGCTTCCTGATAATCCAGAGAGACACACTAACTTTGCAGATGTTCTGGGCTCTGAGGGCTTCAGCTCAGGGAAACACAACTGGGACGTGGAGGTGGGAGACCATCCTCACTGGCTTGTTGGTTTGGCTAAAGAGTCAGCTGACAGGAAAGGAAAGATACTTGTCTCACCAAAATATGGAATCTGGTGTTTAACACTCTTCAGTGGAAAATACACTGATGGAGCTGGTAAGACTGTCCCAGTGAAGAAGAGTCTCCAGAGGATCAGAGTCCAGCTGGACTATGACGGGGGGGAGGTGTCCTTCTATGACCCTGAAGACATGACTGAAATCTGCACTCACAGAGACACTTTCACTGAGAAACTCTTCCCAATTTTTTTATTGGAAAAGCTGGTGATGCTAAAACTGCTGAAATCAAAATCTGTCAAACTGAGATTTCTCTCTGATGTTCAGTGACGTTTGTGTTGGTGAAGATTTTGGGCTGACTTCACTCAAGATTTTATGGAAATAACAAATAATCTGTTAATCCAGAAAAGAAAATACATGTACTCAGCATTACATCACCTTTCATACAGATTTAAATCAATTCTAGCTTTTGGATCACAGCTTTTTAGCCACGTTCGCAGCATCTTTTTTTCCACATTATAACATCATGTAAACCTTCTTTACCAAATCAATCATTTCCAGTCGAGTGATTGATCAACTTTCATCGTCATCAGACATCAGTGTTTTTCAGATGTGTGGATCTTCTGATGAGTTATTTCACTTTTGTTCATGTTATAATTTCAGTGGTTTACACTCAGAGTCTCAGAGACTGAAAACACTCTGTTATATTGATTATGCTCTTTTGTTCTTCACCATCAATAATTTGTTGTCCACAATAATTTTAATGTCTTAAATGAATAATGCAATGTGTGTTTTTATCTTTTATTGTGTGAATAGAACTTCGTAAAAAACATGAACTTTTTTTTAAAATCAGAAATATATTTTTGAAAGATCCATTAAGGATTTTGCCATATTTTGTTTAGCAAAACTCCTGCTTTTGATACTTTTTCATAGATTTTAAATTAATGTTTTCTGGTGTTCTTTTGTATATACTTAAATTGCATGATGCACTCAAACTCTGTCTCATCAGAAGGAGAAAAACTTTAACAAATCAAAGCTGGTGATTTCTCTGGTTATCAGCATCTTTTTTGATTCAAACAACTTTGTATCAGTCATCAGTTTTAGTTTTAGATAATATTAGAGTCTTATATGAATTATGTCAGTTTTGGGTCTCATTTTGTTTTACTGTGAGGGAACAAGTGTTTTAATAAACTTTATTTGAATTCAGATTTTCATTCTTGCAGTGCTTCTAATGTTTTTTTTAGTGTATAGTCAGTAACATAAGTGACATTGTCCAGTTTGTGATCAACATAATTTAAAATACCAGTAATACATTTTAATTTAATATATATTTTTATCGAAAAAACTTGTTTTTCACAGCTCAGGGAAACATAGCTGGGAGGTGGAGGTGGGAGATCATCCTCACTGGAGTGTAGGTTTAGTTTCCTTAAAATAAAAAATCTGTTATCCTTCACGAAAATCCCATTCTGTTTGTCAGAAACACAGTATGTCCAGAGTATCTATGAAATCCATCACTGCTGTGACTTCTGATGATGTTTTTGTTTCATCAGGCACCAATTTATTCAAATCAACTCAAAGACATGATTCAGACTGCATTATATCACAGACATGCCATGAAATACACCACAGAAGTACATACAGAGCAACACAAATGTTAATCCAGTTTTTCTTTCCTCCCACTGAACACTTTACAGCACAAATATTTCACGGTTAAAACGCATATAAGTGACATCATCGTGACTGACACTAACAGCAGTGCGATCACATCAATGGAGTGGTACTGAATCCAGGACATCTTGTAGGAGTCGCTCCTTAAGTGAGAAGCCCCTTTATGTCTCATAACAAACTCGATCCAGAACACGGCTCGGTCCAGAGGCTTCATGGGCTGGTCTCTGTGCAGCCTGGAGAGCTCCTGCATCTTCTCCCTGTAGGACGGCTCATAAAGCACCGCCTTCACCGCCTCCAGGAAGTTGTCTTTGTTCAACGTGCCAAGGTCCACCACTTTGGCAACGCCCTTCACTTTCATCCTGAACAGGTTATCATCCTGGTCAAACATCAGAGGGAGGCCGATGATGGGAACTCCGTGGTAGATGGCCTCTTGAAGTCCGTTGGTGCCTCCGTGGGCCACAAACACTCTGGTCTTTGGGTGTCCTAAGAGGTCATTTTGGGGGAGCCAGTCCAACAGCAAGGTGTTGTTGCCCAGTGTGGTCGGTCTCTTCCCAGTATGCCTCCATATGACCTTCTGAGGTAACTGGGCAAAAGCAGCAGCCACATGTTCAGCTGTATCCTCAGGAAGAGTCCCCACCAAAGTCCCCAAGCTCATAACAATGACTCCATGCTCTGCAGAGCTCTGGACAAAGTCCTCCAGATGTTGAGGAAGTGGCTTGGAGGGTTTGCACTGAAACCCACCCATGTAGACGACGTTGGGCATGGTGGGACGAGGGAACTCAAAGGTAAAGTCGGTTCTCATCAACCAAATATCTGCTGCCTGAACAAGCTCATCGTAGTTGACATCAGGGCCAAAGTGACGGTGGACAAATGGATTGTAGTACAACTCTTTCATAATCCGCCAGTTATTAAGAACCAATAATGCAAAGACAACATTTTTCACCCTTTGCCAAAAAGTCATCCTATCTGCCAGTTCACTGCCTGGTATGGGAACATACGAGAGCGGTGAGGGGGCAACGGTGTGATGTCCGTCTGCCATGATTGTCCATCGTACATTGAAGACCAGAGGCAGACCCAACCGATGAGCCAGGAGAACCCCTCCGCCGAAGCAGGGGTCAGTCAGAACAACATCGTACTTGGCCTCTTGGAAGAACTGCATCAGTTTAGCATCCTCAAATATCTCTTCCATTTTGTCCACCACAGATTTGTGAATTTGATGCATCATCGTCATAAACTCCCCCGAAGCTTCGACGAGAGCTGCAAATGAAGTGCGGAAGTCACGCCGAAGCTGCAGGAATCTCGTCCCAAAATGATGCATGTTTTTCTCATCGAATCCAGTGATGACGTCGAGGGTGATTGACTGGTAGTGCTGGGACTCTGCTGCAATGTACCAGCTGTTTTTGGGCCGGATCACTGTGACGTTGTGACCTCTGGAGTGGAGCTCCTGGATGAGGAAGTTCATGTTGAGCCAGTGGCTTCCATCCACAGGGAAGACAAGGACTTTCCCTCCGTCAGCACCGGGAAGAGAGCAGAGCAGAGCAGCCAGCATCACCAGTCTCAACTGGATCATCTCTGAGGTGACGCTGGAATCAGAAAAGAAAGAAAGAGATGTGCGTATAACCCCTCCTTTACCTTTTAACATATTTGGCATGTGGAAAAAATACATGCCATTTCCATAACATCAATTTCACCATTGATATTGCTGCAAATCAGTGACATATCCACGGCTGTGATAATTAAAAAAAAAACAAAAAACTTTGTGTGTAATATAGTGAATATATTTCATTTATTATGTTCTTGTTTTTAAATCTAAAAACATAGTGGCATTATGATCAAAACCTGGCATCTAAAGGGTTAAAATTCTGAAAATGTATAAATATTCCATATCAAGGATCAGGACTATTATTGGTTAAAAATTAAACTCAGTGTAAATATAAAAATCATATTAATGCACATTATTTTTTGTTGTCTGATTTTGACATTTTGGTCAAAAGCATTTTGTTTGCAAAGCAGTATGAGTGTGAGTATTTGACACTGCACTCATAATAATAATAATGATAATAATAATATTATTATCTTGATTCAGTGTCAATAATTCGGGCTGTACTTACAGCGGAGAGGTGGTGGACAGGAGATCAACAGTCTGTCGACAGCAGCTCTGCACTTCTATCCGTCGTGTGACTGACGAGCGTTTCACTGACTGTTGTGCAACATGTTGGACAAAGGCAAAGTTCATACAGGCGGTTAGAGGTCATTTTACCTGAACACACTGAGCCTTTGACGCTTCAGAGTATTTACAGTTTGAATTAACCAGAGACGTGTCAGACTTTGAAGAATATTTCCTGATGGTTGTGAGAGACATGCTGTCAGGGTGGAGATGCTGCACAGAATAAAAAAATAAAAATAAAAAAGTCAAAGTCTGTGGTGTTTTCACCTCTCGTTTCACTGTTGGAAAGCCTGATGGTGTTGTAAGGTTTTGGGGGAAATGTGACCTAAAAAAAACCATCTCACTCTCACAATGTTGTTTCCCAGTTTTGTTTCTATAAGCTGTTATTTTTATGTTTTATGTGCACTTCAGGAAGAATAACTCTAACTCTAACTAACTAAATAAAGTAGTTTTGGGAGAGTTTTATTGTGTCTCTTTGAGTTAGGAAGCTTAAAATACTACTATTGTTAATAATAAAATTATTATTTTATTATTATGAAACATTTTTTATTTATTAACAGTTTCAGGCTGAAAACCTTTTCCTTCTTATTTATATAGCCCCTCCCCATACTGTCAAATGTACTTACTCTAAATATCTTTAAGATGGTACCTGAAGATTTATGATAATTTACTTACTCTTTATATAATAATTCCAGCTAAGACATGATGAGATAAACTCAAGTCCTGTGATCCATAATGTCAACAGGAAGGTGAGTGAATGAAGAGAGAAAGTGCCAGAAAGCAAAACACATAAACTCCAGTTGAGAGACTTCATATGTACTCACACATCGTGATTGTTATTTGTAAATTTAATGGAACACAATGCTGAAAATCAACAGCAATATCAGTGACGTTTGTGTCAACTTGTTTGAAAGTGTTGATCCAAAAAAATGTTAATATATTGGGCCACTTTGACTTGTGAAGAATAGGATGATAGAGGCAAATAACATTAAACAAAAACTGTGATGACTGTAAGTGCATGTAAATAAAACAGTGATATATATTTAGTCCAACTGAATGAAATGAACACAGCCATGCGGACATATTAACAGAACATGTTTCCTGTTACAGTGGCTGAAAAATAACAACATCAGACTTATATTCTACAATCATACAGCAATCCTCCTATGTTATTTATCTTTTATTTTTTTATTCTCCAAGAAAACAACTGTTTATACAATAAAATTGTTTGTTTCAGTCTTCATCAAGAGGAAAATACTCCACTCTTAAAGACACCATCTGTTGGTGACGAAATGACACAGCAGCATTTCCTGCTGTTAATAATTCACTCTGTGACAGAGGTGGGTGAAAATGAAAGTAGATTTTGATGTTATTAATCAGAGCTGAGACGCCATTACAGGGTGTGACATCTCTGCTGGAACACAGACGACTGGATTTTTTTAAGTGGAGAAAAGAGACTTTAAGTCGGTGAGTCCTGCTGTTGAAAGATAACTTCAGTTTAAGATGGCAGAGAGAGCTCTCCTTGAAAGTTTCCTGAGCTGCCATGTGTGTTCAGAGACTTTCAGAGATCCTGTGTCTCTGAGCTGCAACCACAACTTCTGTTCAAGATGCCTGAAATAATTCTGGGAACAAACTAACAACAAAAACTGTCCCATTTGTAAAAGAAGATCCTCAAAATCAGATCCTCTGGTGAACTTTGGACTGAAGCAACTGGCTGACTCTTTTGCTGAGAGACTGAAAACTGGATCATCTGAGACAGAAAAAGGAGAGAAGACACTAATGTTTGTGTGCAGTAAACATCAAGAAGAGCCTAAATTGTTCTGTAAGGATGAAGACAGAGCTGTCTGTCCTGTCTGTGAGTTTTCTCTCCACCAGAGTCACAAGGTGGTTCCTGTAGAACAAGCAGTCAGTGAGCTGAAGGACGAGCTGAAATCTGACTTAAAGTCTCTGCAGGACAAGAGGGACAAATATGAACAAGTGCAGGAGACATACAGAGAAGTGAGTCAACACTCCAAGAAGCAGCTGTTGTCCACAGAGAGACAGATCAGAGCAGAGTTCAACAAGCTCCACCAGCTCCTGAAAGAGGAAGAGGAGTCCAGACTGGCAGCTCTGAGGGAGGAAGAGGAGCAGAAGAGGAGGACTCTGAGCAGAGAGATGAGGATGATTGAGGAGCAGATCTCCTCTCTGTCAGACAGTATCTGTGCTGTTGAAGAAGAGCTGCAGAAACACAACGTGGCGTTCCTCAGCAGTTATAAAGACACTCAGAGCAGAGCCAGAGTCCAGAGCTCACTGTCAGATCCACAGCTGCTCTCAGGAGCGCTGATAGATGTGGCCAAACACCTGGGCAACCTGTCCTTCAGGGTCTGGGACAAGATGAGGGACAGGGTCCACTTCAGTCCTGTCATTCTGGACCCAAACACTGCAAGCCGCTGGCTCTGTCTGTCTGATGATCTGACCAGTGTGAGACGTGGAGATACAAAGCAGCAGCTTCCTGATAATCCAGAGAGATACATTAATTCTCCCACTGTTCTGGGCTCTGAGGGCTTCAGCTCAGGGAAACACAGCTGGGACGTGGAGGTGGGAGACCATCCTGACTGGAATATAGGTTTGGCTAAAGAGTCAGCTGACAGGAAGGGAGAAATATTTGCTTCACCAAAATATGGATTTTGGTGTGTAACACATCGCAGTGGAAAATACACTAACGTTCTTGGTAAGACTGTCCCAGTGAAGAAGAGTCTCCAGAGGATCAGAGTCCAGCTGGACTATGACAGGGGGGAGGTGTCCTTCTACGACCCTGAAGACATGACTCACATCTACACTCACAGAGACACTTTCACTGAGAAACTCTTCCTATATTTGGGTGTTGGAAAGGCTGGTGATGCTAAAACTGCAGATATCAAAATATGTCAAACTGAGATTTCTCTGTGATACTCAGGAATGTTAGTTGTAAAAGTTGTGTGTGTGTGTGTGTGTGTGTGTGTGTGTGCGCGTGTGTGTGTGTGTGTGTGTTTGTGTGTGTGTGTCCGTGTTAGGCTTGCATACTGATAACCTTAGTGATTTAATATATGATCATTGTCCTCTTTTTGTTCTTTTACAGAGATTGAGATTGATTGAAGTGTTTTTCATGTAGGTTTATTCTTTCTTAGGACCAATCTTTGTAATCAGTGTAAGTTTAACAAACATTTTACCAGAAATTGAAATGTATGTTTGCTAGCTTTTTCTTCTTTTTATGCCTGACATAATTTGTTACCTACACCAAAAAGTAGTTCATTTTAGCAAAGTCATGATGCTCAAAATATAATACAAATATAAAATGTAAAATTATACTTTGAACTTCAAACACATAATTTCCTACATTCTGGTGATTTTTTTATGTGCCAATTTATGCGGGAAGTGTTTTTATTTATGCAAAAGAGCACACAAAAATAAAGCAGGTGACCATTTAAAATATGAAAATATGGCATGATATACCCTCCCTTTCTCTTTTTTTCTTTTGTTTGGGGAAGTTGCCTCTTAAAATGTGCGTGACATTGATTTATGTCTATGATAAATGCATTCATTTTATTTTCTTAGAATTCTGGACTTTGGTAGCTCAAACAAGATTTCTGAATGTTTAACACTTTCTGCACATTCAAACATATAAAATCTTTGTTGAGAGTGAAGTCTTAATATTTAGAGAAAGAGTAAAAATATTCTGAGAATAAAATCATGTTCTAGTGAGAATAATGTCATATTTTCCTTGGTGTCCTTTCGTCTGATGTTGTATTGCCCCTCCCCTTCACACACACATTATATGGGTTATATAAATAGCATATTCTGTCTGCATATTCCATATTCAGTCCTTTTCTGAATGTAGCGTTTTCTGATGAAGACGTGGCATTTGCCGATATTACTCTGGTTTTAGGAGCGTTTCTATGGACATTTATGCAGTGCATTTAGGATAAGAGGTTGAGGTTTTTACCACAGTTTGAGACACACAATCTGTTTCCAGTCAATTCTGTGCATTGTCATGGAGATGTTGCACACTAACCAACTAGCCAACAGTTTGCAGGGCTCGTGTAGAAATGCATGCCCAAAAGAAAAGCCAACATTCCTGGTCAGAAGTAGAAACACATTTACTTTTAAACATGTTGTGAGACAGAGATCAACAGGTTTTTAATGAAAGACAGATATTAGCAAGTTTTTTGATATGTGGAAATATCTCTGCTGACCCTTTTAAGAGGATGTTTGAAGGAAAGTAAGAGGGAGACTGCACAACTGAACAAGTTTAACAAGTTAATCAGAACATGCACAGACGCATGTAAACGGGAGTGTTAGTGGAATAATCATTTTCATTGTCTATGTAAACAGCTTAGTGGGAGTTTTGTCTTTTTAGAATAAGGGCAAAAACGAATATTTTGTGCTTGAAACATAGTCAGTGATAAGAGTTGGGATGTGACTTTACCACTTTAACAGCATCCTCTTTCAACGATCTTGATCATTTTCCGTGATGTGATTAAAAAAGTCTGTTGTGTTTGTTTTTCAGGCCTTGAGTTGTCCTGGCAAGCTGCTGATCTTCCATACTGCCCCTCTGTTAGAGATGGGACACACAAACTCGTCCTCAGGGTTCTTTGGCTCCAACAAACCAAAGGTACGAAACACACACACACACACACACACACATATATAAATTGTTTAGAGAAAACATGTTATTTGACCAAGGATACCATGCAAGTCTTAAAACTGATTTAAAACGTATATATACTTATATATACTATACTTATATACTTATATAGGCCCTATTTTCGTTGTTTAACCCGAAAACCACAACAAAAGGTGCACAGAGAGTTTTTACATTCACACTTTATTATATAAAACTCCCTGCATCATTTAAATTAAGATTTTTTTTTCTTCTACCGCTTTCGATATTTTTTTTTTCTTGGATAAAATTTCAGGTAAGATTCAATATATTGAATAACTGTGGAGATGACGCTTTTATTCTGGAAAAACTAAGCGGAAGTCTGATGTTAGCATCCACGGGGAAGAAAACAAACAAACGGCTGCTCCTTCCGGTGATATCCACATATATGCCGCTCTTGTTAGAACATTTTAAGTGAAGATTTTATGTGTTTTATGCAGATATCCTTTTTTCAGCGTGGTAGTTTCAGAGTCGTTGTCATTTCTACGAAGAACTCCGGAATTTAGGAACCAATCGTGCTAACAGCTAACAGCTAGCTTATCAATGTAGCTAGCTGAAGAGCTAAAGAAATGGGACACCACGCCGCTATTAAAACGACATAACTACAACGATTTAGTTAAAACGGCACACACCATACTGTAAGTACACGTTTTAACTCATTTTGGGCAGCTAACGCAGTTTATTACCATTCACTGATAATTGTTAAAATGACATAGTACGAATTCCGGTGATGTAGCTTCAAGGGTCGGTTTTTTCCAATGTGTTCATGGGTAACGAGCCATAATAAAATGTATGAATTTAACAAAATATCTGCATGCCTCGTTGGAAAATACTTATTTTTTGAGGATAAGTTGTGTATGTTTCTTCAGTTGGTTACATAGACCTGTTAACAACAATCTAACCTACTAAACCAGTTCATTTCGTGGTTGTTACTTAATCCTTTGTAGCTCCGTAAATTGGCTTGATTTCACTCGGAAGTTACGAGCTATGAGTTCCGAGAAGATTACCTGAAATTTGCTAAAAATAAAGAAGGTTAAAAAGTATAAAGTATTGTTAAGAACAATTTCAATAAACAAGACAGAAACACTGGCTTCTAAGAAATATTGCCACCCTCGATATTCACAAATATCCAGATAACTGAAATTCACCACAATCTACTCATCGTGGGTTTTCCTTTAATCATGATAAATGGTTAATATCATCTCGTCCTCAGCTGTGCTGCAGTGTTAAAAGAGTCCCCAGTATGATTGGTGAAATGTAACCTATTAAATCCTCAGGTATCATAATGGACATTTTTTGTCCAAATTGGTCATTTTTCACGTTTGGTTTTGCAGTCATTTTATATTACAGCGTATGGCATGATTTTCTCAAAGAAGAAGAGTTCCAATATCAATTTTGCAAAAAGGTCTATAATACAGGGTGTTTACAGGTTATTAGGGGAAAATGTCGACTTCCAAAAACTTTGATAAAAAAAATATTGTATATAGATATTTTCCCCACTTTTGGGGGGAAATTGCCAAATATTTAAACATTATGAGGATTTTAACCCATTATGTGCAAGTTTGATTACATGATGTCACTGTTGTTCTTTAGGAAAAAACACGCACACACACAAATACTTATTTCTTATAAGAAATGATAGGGTCTGGGTGGTTTGTTTTTTTTTTTAATCGCAGTCTTGGAAATGTCAGAGATTAGGAACAACATTGGTTTTGATTTATTGATAGTTTTGTGCAGTATCAGATTTAAAATTTAGGACCCTTTAAATCCATCATAAAAATGTCCATGTCCAAAAACTGGGCAATGAAAGCAAATATATAGTTGTGACCACAATGATTAAGTGTGCATGTTTTGTTTCTCTGCTTGGCCCAGTCTCCAAGGAAATAAAAGACTCTTAAGCAGCAAACTTTGATGGTTATGGAGAATTATGGATAACCTGACAGCAAATAAGAACCACATACCTTGTCAGTCGTGGGTGAACCAGAATGTCTGGTCCACTGCTTCAACTCAAGGATCGCTCCTCAACCCACTGTCCAGCTCTCAGCATCTCAGCCTGGGCTTGTCTTCTGACCAGAGAGCGTCCTACGACCACCTGCAGGAGTCCAATCAGAGCTGCTTGAACGACCTCAGCACCTTGTCATCCCGAAACAGCACTCATCCCTCTGCTCTGTACAAAGCCTCTCACATTAGCAGCAATCCATCATCCACCACACTCTTTGCCAATTCTGCTGTCCCGAGTGCTGCTCACATCATATCCTTTGCCCAGCAAGACCCCCACACCTCATCCATGCTGCTAAATGCAAACCAAGGAAAAAACATCCCCCCACCATCTTTATCCCAAGCAAACCAAGCTCCACAGCCTTGCAGGCTACCACTCCTCTCATCCAACGACCCTTTCAAAGCATCATTTCAACCTCCATTAACCAGTCAGGGCTTGTCCAATGGACTTCAGGATCAGCCCATTAGCCTGCCATCGTGTGGACAACGTGTAAGTACATCTCAAGCTACTTTTGAAGGAGCGAATGTGGAGTTAGCTGGTGTTGCTGGATACACTCACAGCTATGCCTCATCCACTTCTCAGGAGCAGCGTCAGTGGATGCCTTCATCACAGTGCAGGGGTAAGCTTTATTGTGAATATGTGCTGGTGTATTCCTCCTCTACAGGAAGATGAAAAACCACCTCACTGTGGGTGAACATGTTGGGTTTGATTTATCTGAATCAGGGTGTTTAGCAAAGTTGATCTGTTTTGTTGCTTATTCTTGTTATCCAGGATGTAAGAATCCAATATTCACATAGGAATTTAACGGTTCTCAAAGTCATGGAAAACCTGGAAAAGTCATGGACTTTCACAATCTCATTCTCCAGGCCTGAAAAAGTAATGGAAATAGTAAAAACACATTGACGTTTTTATAAAAGCAATGGAGTTTTGCTGTGTGTAATGTAACATAATGGCTATATTTTCTGTATGTTAGCTGTTGACATAATGCAGCTCTGCACGATGAATTGTTTCAGCATCGACATTACAATGTGCAATGGTCACATCAAATGATGTGCATTGAAAAGTAAGACAAATTAACTCAAATTATTTGCTGCTTTATACGAATGGAAAACATGCACGGCTCTCATTTTTCATGACTTATACCAGTCAAGCTTTTCCTTTAAGACAGGCTACGTTTATGTGTGACCAAGTATGGCAGAATTTGTTATGAGAAGCCAAACTCTGTTGCCTGAGTGTGTGTAAAAAAAAAGTACCGCAACCAGGCCGACAAGTGCAGAGGACACAGTGAAATGCACTGTGCAAAATGGAAATTTTATTATGGGTCCTTGAACAGTCATGGAGAAGTTTTGAAAGTTTTGTGAAAATGTGTGGGAACCCTGGAATTTGACAGTTTGAGCAACCGGATTTGTCTTTGCTTCACTTGAGATCCTAATTGAGTTTATTGAATTTGAGCAGTTTGAATATAGTGTTTTGATGTCTGAAGATCTGAATGTGTGAACCTAAAAAAAGTGTATGTAAAGAAAGAAAGCCTTAAAAACTGCTCAACTTGAAATTAACTAAAGAGGAGAATTCAAAGCGCCTGAAATCGGATAGATGGTCTTAAAAGTAACTTACATAAAGGTGTAGTGTTAAGAGTTGCTGAACTTCTGCTAACTAAATTGTTTTAGTTTGTTTTTGACATAGTATGATGTCAGAAGCCTACTCATGTGGCATGCACAGCACTACATGGGTTTATATGTAACGGGATCTGTAGAAATCTGTGTCTCCTCATGAGGATAAAGTTTATAGTAGGGCTTTAGAAAATAGTGTTTTGATGCCAAATACAGGCATATTTAGACCAAATTTTAAGTTTTCAAAGTTGAATACAGAAGGAACACAACAGGGAAGCTACACAATGACAGAAAAAACTTAAAAAGTTTCAGCTGCCCTTTAAGCAGGTTGCAGCTACAAAGTAGAAGTGTCAGAAACAGCAACAGCGGGTCATTAAAAAAAGAAAGAGAAAACATTTCAACACACCACAGACTGATCTCAAGTGGTGCAGCTGAAATAACAGTACTGTTGGATGTTGCTACCAGCGTCCTCTCACATTATCTAACTTTTGTGTCTTTTGCTCAGGTGCTGTGAATAAGTCTGCACCTGACAAAGCTGCTCATCCTAACAAAGAGCCATCGCAGGAGGGGAACATGAGTTCAGTGGTGAGACAGTCAACAACACACAAACTTAATTTAGTTAGTAATTTAGTTTAATTGTTTTGTGGTTTATTTTTGCGCACACTTTTACAAGTAAAACGAAGATGTCGGAAATGTTTTTACATGGTTGATGTAATCTAGCGGTGTGTTCTTACAGAGGTTGATTATACCTATTATAAGTCACTTAAAATGACTGCATGAACCCAATAATGATGCTTTTACGTGGACATTTCCAGTGGAGTTACAGAGCTGTGGGATTTAATAGGAGGCCATCGTATTAAGAAGTTACCTTTTTTTAATGTATTTATTTGTATCTGCTTTCAGGGCACTGGTGACAGCCATCGTTCTCTGCTTTTGCAGCACCGTGCACAATTACTTAAACAAGTGGCAGAGTTGGATAAAATTGTAAGTGTGTCATGGCATTTTTTTTTGCAGTGAAGGTCAATATTTGTAAGAACCATTAATTCATTTAGAAAGGAATGCCTTTGTAAGATTAATAAGATTTGGGAAGGATTATATTTTGTATTGTTACATGTTTTTTGTTTTTCCAAATGAAGCTGGAATCAATCCCTCCATGTGGCAGCAGTGCTGGGCAGTCTCAACACACAGCTGTTCAGGTAAGTTATCATAGTTTAGATGCTGCAGCTTGATTTTCGGTTTTGCCGGCCTGGTCCAGTGTAGAAGCTTAAACTGGTATTAAACCAGCATTTGTTATTATGTCACGTCAAGTTCTGGCAATTTTAAAAGTAGCCCAAAACAGCACTAAACAAAACTCAAACTTTGTTTGTGATAAGCAATATGCTGCATGATGAATATAATGTGATGTTTGTAAACTGACTATTGGCGCCACTAGTTTTAGATGACAAAGTTAGTCTATTAAAAAGACTAAAACTGTGCCAATATGACAACAATAAGGATTTGATAACCTAAACACAGCGTCAGTTTGAGATCGCTGGGAAGCTGACGGTTTCTGCCGATGTAAATGACCATCACTAAAAACAAGCTAGACTAATGTTACTTGCTGTTGGCTATTTTGCATGTATTTTTCAGTAAATATCACAATATGAAACATGTCTGATTTTAAAAGTAACATCACAAACATTGGAAGTTAAAAAGTATTCTACTCAACCATCTTTTTAAGTTTTCACATTTCTTGTCTGATCTCGAGCAAGTAGCTGACGGCAAACGTTACATGGTTTGTTAACATGAAGTAACAGAGGTGCATATTTAATGGATTCAGTGTGGACAGAGAGCTCCGCTGAGTTAAGTGAACCACCTGGTAAATTTCAGAAAGTCAGTCCGGTTTGGTGATTGGCTTAATATCAAAAAAGTTTAATGTTCACACCAGCTCTAACCCTAACCCCTTTACACAAAGAAAATAAAACTGAATGCATTTTCTTCTTCACCTTTAGTCTTCTTCACCAGAGGATGATTCATCTCAGCATGACCAGACTCAGAGGAGTGATGCACATCAGGGTCAGCTGTCTGCACAACAGTCTAAGGTAGCGCCACATCAGATTATTTACCACTGCATACCTTACTACTCCTTTACTTTGTACATGTTGGGCTATTCATAAAAGACAGTCACGGTTAAACTCATGATTTTTTAATTTTTTATTTCTTGTCTTCTTTTCATTGTTTGGTTTTTCAGTCACATCTTTCATCAGATTGTCCATCACCTGCATCCTGTGATGAAAGTGAGGGCTGTGATGCACCAGATGATCCAATGTCAGAAGGAGAATCAGCGGTAGATACCTATATTTTTTGTGTGTTTTACCTTCGACAAATAGTATGTGTTTGTTTTTAGCATTATTGCTATAATCATTTCAGAATAGTTTCTACATTTCCATGTAGTATACACTGGTATGGTAGTATGCATTGGTCCTCTAGGCGCCCGAAGTGTGTTTTATACTGTGTCAATAGGGCCCCGTGTCCACTAAAGTGTTTTTAACCAGCTGAAAAACCATGAGGCACTCCTCAGGAAACAGTTAGCTGAAAGTGTTTGAGATCGTTTTTGAAGCACAGCCTTTTTAGCTGAGACGCTCTGGTTGCACCTGGTTGCTATGATACAGAATATTTGCGGAAGCAAAAATGTTGGTTCAAGGTAAAATACTTTCTCTGAATGAAGGCTGAAGCACATAGGAAAAGAGGATGGACGAAGCAGCCTATGTGGGTTCATAAGAGGTGACATACCTGTATATACAGCATATTAACATACTTCTCCTCCATAGTTGTTTATCACCTTTACATGCAAGATGTTGGTCCTTGTGGTATTTGTCCCTCCTCCACTGTGATTGAACGCCTGGGTAAAAAATCACTGTGATCAGCACAGTGTTTTTTCAACTCGCAGTGCTGAAAATAACATCAAACGTGCAGCGCTTAGTGCAGAATCAAGTTTTTCAGACTGGGATTCTCAACCTTTTTTTAACTTAAGGCCCATTTGTGATTGTTAAAAAATTTCCAAGGATTGCTTTCCCCCCCAAAAAGGGGGAAGATTTAAAAAGGCAACATAAAAAAACTGGGTTGTAAATGCTGTCAGCTGTTAATGCTGTGATGACTTTCTGTTGTACATGATGCCTGTCCCTTTTCTTTTGGAAATATTCTTTCGGCTTCCTTACCAGGTTGGTCCCATTGAGATTAAGAATCTCTTGTTCAAGGGAGACCTGGCCAAGACAGTCAGCAGTGAAAAACACAAAATTGCAGACAGAGACACAAAAGGAGACAAAATACAATTCACAAACACTAAAATAAGCATAAAAAAGAAATATCTATCAGTGTTTGGGGAAATACTGAGCGTGCGACTGGTTAATTGAGACTTTGATTACACTGCAGGAGTTGTTTGAGAGTTTGTAAAAGGATGCTTTGATATACTTTTGCCTTCGTTATAATTAGATAGTCATTTTGCAGATGAAATATCCTTTTTAAATGCATCTTTTTAAAAATTCTCTTTCTCCAATTAGCATTTACAATTAGCATTTAGATAGGTGTCTTTGTTTAGAAATTTAAATTTTAGATTGAAATGCTTAGTGGGATATTTGCTCCAATTGCAGATTGTTAGTGACCGTTTTTTCACATACAATTGTTTTTCATGCTTTTTTTAGAAAAAGGAAAATGGCTCAGCTGAGTCAGAGGATGACAGTGATCCTGAATACTTACCCAACAGTGACCGTGACTTCTCCGATTTCCCGTCTGATGCTGACGGGGGCTGTTCAGATGAATCCAGTCACAGCAGGCCCGCGACCCCTAAAGGCAAAAGATCTCAGCCAGAAAAAAAAGGGGCTGAATTGGGAAGTTCTTCATCAAAGGACAAAAATACCCATTCTCCAAAACAGATTCGTACAACCAAACCGAAGACAAAGTCTTCTGAAACTGTAGTGTTGCCAACTTCAAACTCTAAAACGCGACGTGTATATGACAGAAGGAATTATTGTTTATTTTGCACGAAGCCCGTATGTAAAATGGCAAGACATCTTGAGAGAATCCACAGTGACAAACCAGAGGTTGCAGCTGCATTTCAGTTCCCCAAAAGCTCCAGAGAGAGACAAAAGATTTGGAACAGGCTGATAAATCAAGGGAACTTTGCTCATAACAAAGATGTCATGAAAACAGGGAAGGGCCATCTTGTTGTCCGAAAAAGACCGAGCAAGACTCATAAGGCCCAAGACTTTCTTCATTGCCTTTACTGTCGAGGTCTTTTTGTGAAGAACGCGCTGTACAGGCACATGAAGTCGTGCCCAGAGAAAGGGCAACATGATGTTGAATTAGAGGTTGGAAGAAGGCGCATCGCATCCCGAAGTGTGCTTGAAACGTTAGGAGACCTTGGCATAAGTGAGGGTTTTAAGAGCGTTCTGTCCCAGATGATATACAATGATGTGACGGAAGCTATCTTGGAAGACGGGCTTATCTTGCAGTTTGGTGAGCTCCTGTTCGATCAGCACGGATCAGATCCAAAGAAGCATGAGTATATGAGACAAAACCTTCGCCAGGTAGCTAGACTTGTACTGGAAGCTCAAAAAATAACCCCTATGCAGAAGCTGGAAGACTTCTTTCTTCCCGCAAACTTCCCTCATGTGGTGTCTGCAGTGAACGTCCTCGCAGGCTACAATCCAGAAAACAAAACGTACAGCATCCCTTCACTCGCCATTAAGCTGGGCTACCACCTACAGAAGTGCTGCAGTATCATTGAGGGTAACGCAGTGAAGTCCGGCGATGAAAGTTTGGCAGAGTCTGCGCGCAATTTCCTCACTCTGTACCAGGACAAATGGAACAAGCTCATTTCTGGAGGTGCATTATCGTCTCTCAGAAAGGCAAAGTTGACCAAAGATAAGAAGGTGCCGTTTGCCCGAGATGTAAAGCGCCTACATTTCCACATGGAGAATGCTCATCTTCTCGCTGAAAAAAATCTCAGAGAGAGCCCCTCTGCAGAAAACTATAGCATCCTGGCCAGAGTCGTACTGGCTCGGACGATACTTTTCAACAGGAGGAGAGCCTTAGAGATATCATCAATGAAACTAGCAGGTTTTATGTTGCGGAAAAAGTCAAACGTGCATGACGACATGGACATATCAGTCTCAGATTTGGAAAAAACCTTGTGTGAGTTCTTCACTAGAGTTGACATACGCGGGAAGTGTGGGAGAATGGTCCCCGTTTTACTGAAACCTGCATTCGTGTCCGCGCTGGAGCTTCTCGTGGAATTACGCGAGAAATGCGGAGTCCCGAGTAAGAATCCCTTCCTTTTTGCCCGACCAAATGCGCTGTCTTTCTACAATGGTGCAGACTCCATCCAAAAATTTGTCAAAGAATGCGGCGCTAAAAATCCTGAAATGCTGAAATCCACAAAGATCCGGAAGCATTACGCAACAATGCTACAGCTGATGAACCTGGATGAGAATGAGGCCAACCAGATTCTAGGCCCTAATAATCAAATCCACAGCCTGCAGCAGGATGACGTCGAAATGGACTGTGATGGTAAGATTTTTTAATGGAAATAATAAAAAAAAGTATTAAATTATCATCATAAAGTAAATTGGGATTGCACAATGTTATGGCTATAGAATAATAACACCATCAGCATTTCGTTCCCTATAAGCCTCACTTTCACTATATCAGTGTGTCTGCCACGTTTAACGAAATCTCCCAGAAAAATAAAGGCTCAATTTACGGCACGAAGGAAATGCATTTGCCATGAAAACAGGAAAGGGATAGAGCTTTTGTTTTTCCAAGCAAGCTCCATGACCATCTCAGCTCTGAGTGCATGTTTATACTCTATATGATGACCTGCATGCGCTTTTTTAAGAATGAAGAACAAAAAAATGCAACTATATGGTTCGATGAAGATGAAAAGTTGGACTCAATGGTCTAATTTTATTCAATTTAATTTGTCAATTTAATTTGGTATTTTCAGGCATTTGGGTAATGATTAGTGCCGTGACCCACTAATGTAATATGACTCAAGATCTTAGCGAATTATGAACTTGACTGCGATTTGGGTATTTCTCCAGATTTTCCTTCCAGTTAAGTGTGAGAAATGTGTGTATCCGTACATGTAATGTGTAAAACATGACCATCTTATTTTGTTTTCAACACAGAGGAAGGACAACAAGATGCATCATGGGATGAAAATGAGCGCTCCGGTGCACGCTTTGATCTGGCAGATTTTTTTCAGGAACAAGCATGTGGAGCAGCGAGATCTTCCACGTCAAGCAGAAAAAGCAGAAAAGGTAGCAGTGATGATCATTCACAAAAAAATTATCAATTTCATTTTTTTTTTTTTTTTGCAGTTTTGATAAACAGTGGCTGATATTTTTTTTTATAAGAAAAAGATTAAAGGGGTTTTAGGCACAATTATTTTCAGAATTTTAATTTATTATCCACCCAGTACGACGAGTGTGCCTGTGATCAGTGGAGGATGAAGGTCCTGAAAGCCAAACTAAAGTATAAGTACAGATTTCTCACCAGAAAATGAATTTGGTGGAAGCTGGAGTTACCCATTAGAAAATAATTTTAGGAAAGTCAAAGTATCTGATATTTACTGCACTTAAGTCATTTTATGAGATTAAATGTCCATTATAGAAAGTAAAAGTACAGGTAAAGGCTGGTTATGATAAAGCATGTGCTTAGAAGTTTATATATGAAGTTTATTTACTTGTAGCATGCACTACCTGAAAAGATGAAGCCTCTAATGAACACAAGGTCTATTCTTACAGCTCAAAGGATTTAAAGAGCAAAATCCAGTTTTTCTTTTTCTCCCATTTTTTCATCCATCTGTCTGTCCCTTCATCCTTTCCTTCCCTATTGGTAGTAAGTAACTAAGATGATTAAGGGAAATGTGGTGGAGTACAAGCACAAATTTTATTTAGGAAATTAAGTGGAGTAAAAGTTGACAGAAATATAATAACTCTGTGAATATATAAGTACTTTTTCAGTCATTACCACCATACATTATTTACTTTATGTTGTCAAAACCAGAGTGTACAGTGTAAGTCTTTTATGTCTTTGCTGTGTTGTGTGTGATAACTGAATAAATAACTGCTACTAATAAGTGAAAATACTCAAAAAATAGTATTGCAACAACTGAATAATACCTGTTTTCATACTTGTCTGTCGTTGGGTAATCAGAATTATTTCGTGATGTCAGGTGTTCATTAAATTCCCTCTCTACCCCACAGGCTCCCAAAACCAAGGAAAACATAAATGGGAGGAAGCAGAGATACAGGCTGTTGAAAAACACTTGATGCCTTTGATTAAAGCTCACAAGGTGCCTCAGAAAGAGGACTGCGTGAAGTGTCTTGAGGCCGAGTCAAAAGCACTGAAGAACCGTTCGTGGAAAGGTGTAAAGGACTACGTCCGAAACAGGATCACTGCCCTAAAAAGGCAGGGCAAAACCTCCAAGGCTAAATAAACGAACAGTAGCTCGCCTGAACAAGAGGAACCACAGCAGAGTGCTGGACATTTTCAGCAGTTATAGATGGGACATTTTGTCCATGGCAACATTTAAGACTTTTTTCTCTCCCAGTTTTTATCCTTCACTATTTTCTGCTCCTCTTTGTCTTTTTATTTGTTCAGTCTCCACATGCGTCTCATATACAACATTGTGAGAATTTCCATCCACTATGTTGACTAAGAAAAGATTGATCATTGCTAATTTTTGTGATTAATGGTTTGCGGTTATTCTGCAGTTGCCATCACTCTTGCTTTATATGATTACAGTTTATCTTTCGTTGTGGTTTTGTTTCACTTTATTGAGTTAACTTGGAAAGAGAGGACTCATCCATACTGACAACTAATGTGTCATTAGCTGATGGCTAATCGGTATGATTTTGGGCGCTGTTAACTCCTGTCACCATGTTATCTGTTTTACTGCATTATGTTATTTTCTTTGGTATATTCTCTGTTTTGTAGGACAACTTACCACCAATAAAATTCAATAATTTTGTGGAATATAAAAATAGGTAAACTGTTTGACTCGTAAAATGATGGACACATGGTAAGGGGTCAGTAATTTGTGCCACCCTGTGTTTTCTGAACATTACAGCGCGTTTACATGTTCGGCTAAAAACCCAAACTGACCCAAAAAATAAGCATAACATGGTACTCTTAAGTATAGTACAATACTTCAAAATTGTGCTTTAATATTATTTGATTAAGTGCAACAATGCATATAGACAGCTGATCTATAATTCACTGAAGAAACTTCCAGTGCAATGTATTTACTGCTATGGTAGTTTTATTTTGTATTTTTATATTCAAAATATTTTGCATCTTCCGTATCTCATGCTTTTACTTTGAAAGGAAACGCGGATATGCGTCGTCGTGATTTTGCTAGCTTGATGCTAACATCGCAGCTAAGGCTCAGGTGCGTGTATTTATGCTGCTGGAGTCGACGCCAAACATGTAACCGTCATTTGTCGTGGATTTTAATTTCAATATAATGAAGAAAGTGGCGAAATAATACATTTGTAACCTCTCAGAAGTGTTTCGCTTCCGTCGCGGAGGTGGAAATGAAGACGTTAACGGTAACGTCAACGGACAAGTGCTGCAAGCAAAGCCCCCCGTTTCCGTTGATGTCTAAAGGTATCTAATATTTTAATATAATACTTAAAATAAGATTGTTTCCTTTATGTGGCGCTTTTTATTTCACCCTGTCCATGTCGAGACTTCAACGCTGACGAGAGCATCTCTGTGTTATGGGCTAATATTTTAGCTAACTACAGACCAACGTTAACCAATTCAAGCTAAACGTAACAATTTGCTTTTATAATCTTGCGTTTACATCGCGTTGTTAGTAGCCTGTTGGTGGTTTGATAGAGCTAAGTTAACTGTAACAGACTTTTGTTAAATAAATCACATTAATCTCACACCAAAAAAGCTAAATTTTGCTTGATATTGGTTGCAATCTGCAGCAACCGTTGTCTGTAACACAATTTTTCCTCATTTATTTACACAACGGAGTGTAAAAAAAAATCCGGTGTACAATTTAACAAATAAAACAACAGCAAAAATCCAGTGGGATATTACAATAAATAAAAAATATTATAAGACATTCAAATGTCAAGTGTTTTGATAGCCTTTTTGTTAGTCTAATCAATGTGTAGTATTCTTTAGTAAACCGACAATGTTTAATGCTAAACTTACATTTATCTATCAAGAACTTTGTTAAAACATTACCAAATTAATTATTTAAAAAATGTGTTGTCTTATTTTCTTTGGTAATGGGGAAAGTCAGAATGTCTCTTTTAATTTGGCATACACCTCCCACTAAACTGTTCATAGTTTACATAGTATACACCTGATTCAGTTTCTTTTGAGTTTTTTGAATTATTGTTGTAAAGTTCAGAAAACATCTTCATTTTTGGTCTTTAGAAATACAGATTAGAATCAAAATCTTGTTTTATTGCCAAGTACATTTTCATATACAAAGCTAATACTGAAGCACAGACCAGAAGACTTAGAGAAGTCATGAACTGCATAAAGGGCAACATGTATCTGATTTGTGCTGTAACACTATTTAGCCTGTCTCAGCTGTGCATCAGGTCTCATTTGTTTTGCTTCCCTAGATCCCGCCTTCAAGGAGAAGCACACCTATCAGTGATGGTTATGGAGGATGATGGACGTCCCCACAGCCAATCAGAGCCAGACACCCCATCAGCCATGGGCGGGCCAGAACGGCTGGTTCCCAGCTTATCCTCAAGGACCCCCCTGCAACCCTCTGCCCAGCTTTCAGCATCTTAGCCTCGGCTCCCCTTCTGAACAGAGACCCTATTACAACCAACTGCAGGCGTCCAACCAGGGCTGCCACAGCGACCTCTCCACCTTTTCATGCAGAAGCAACACTCATCACAGCACACTGTATGCTAATAATGCTGATCAGAGTGTGCAGCGGGTCGCTCCCGATCCTCATATTTCATCTATGGATCCAGCTGCAAGCCAAGGAAGAAATATACCTCCATGTTCTCTCCCTCTTGTGAACGAAGGGACGCAGCCATGCAAGCTCCAGCAAATGCCAGTTTACCCTCCTCACAGCCCTTACCAAGCAATATCTCCCCCTTTCCAGCACCCATATGCACACCACGGTTCACTGAATGGACCCCAGTCACCAACATTTGGGCAATTTGTTAACCAGAGTCAGCCTTGTACTCCTCAGCCTTCATTTGCGAGGACAAATGTGGAGTCTTCTGTTGGATACACACACAATCATGCCTCACCAACCTCTCCTATCCAACAGCAGCCTCAGTGGACTCCTGCAGCACACTCAAAAGGTAAAGTTTATATGTAATATGTACATGGCATGTTGCAGAACCTCCCTCAGGAGCTGATCATTCAACTCACAAAGTCATTTCAGCACGAGCAAAATCAGTCAGTACATCACAGAAACTAAATAATAGCCAAAGACCGGGGCACTATAGGAAGAAAACAGTCAGTTAGTTCAGAATATAATACCCTAGTCTGGATTTCACCTCTGTTGTGTAACTCTTCTGTTTTCTCCTCAGGAGCTATAAATGCATTTGTTCCCAGTGCAGCTGCACAGGACAAGAACATCACGCCACAGGTGGGGAAAATACAGCATGACAGCTCTTTGATGTAGAAATTATTGCTGACATAGATAATCCTGTTAACTGATAAATCTGCTGATTATTTTCTTGCTATGTCAATGTATCATTTTGCCCATAAATATCTGACAATTAAGGGAAATACCCATCATAGTTTCCCAGGTTTCAAGTTGATGTCATCACATGTGTCACAACCAGCAGCCTAAAACATGACAATGTTAGTTTGCTATAAAATGCTGTAAAGTAGAAAAACTAAAGTCCTCTGTGGGGGGATCAAGAGGCCCTCTGAATTTTAAGGGTTGTAAAAAAATTGCAAAAATGAAAATTCATTTTTTTGTGAAGAAAACTAAATCAAATCATTATTTTTCAAAGTTTAGATTATTATTTAAGATATAAACTTCTGCTAAAAACTCACAAGATAAAGGCACGATGATGACCTGAAAACACGGAGCCTTCACTCTCTGTCAAAGAGCTTACAAAACAATAACCCAGCACCAGGGGGAAGAAAACACTGAATGTGTCAATAAATAAGCATATTAAGATTGTAAGATTGTTAAAATTAAGGAAAAAATTACACAGTGCAGATAATACTATAAAAAGCTCCAAAATGATCAGGAAAATGTACCTGAGATGCAGTATTCAAAGGATTTAATTTGCTCAATACTCATTTGAATTGCTCATTTTTGACAAATTTCCAGCAATTATGCATTCATTATTTGAGTAGATTGTAAAGTTTATTAGTTGTTGGTACTGTTGTTACGTCACTTAGTCAGGGTTGCTGGTTATGATAGAAAAGGGGTTCCTTTAAGAAAAAGGTTGCAAACCACTGGTCTTGAAAATAAAAGTTGTTTTTTTTTTATATATATCTTTGCAGTCTCCTAACTCTGAGTCTCGTTATGGTTTGGACCCAGAGCTCCTGCCCAGTGTTGTAAGTTTTATTCTTTTTATTCTTCACATCTTTTCTTGATTGACATCTGCAGCTGTTCTGAAAATACTGTTTCCAGCTTCTTTCAGGTTTTCACCCTAAAGGGTGACACACACTGGCAGCATCAGGAAGCATTGCATCATTTGACTGGTGTCATACAGAGCTGATATTTGTTTCCCTTTACAGTTCATGTTTAAGAAAACATGTTTAAGAAAAGGTCCAGGACTTGTACTAGTGATTCCTAACTTTATCTATTATTGTTTTCAACTGGAACTACTACAAAACTGTGTTTCTTTGACACAGTCTTTGGTAACATATTTTGTGCTTATTAGTAATTTTACACATTTTATACATAGGCTTTTATTAATGTCTGAATATAAATATTTTATAATAGATCCTGCCTCTATTATTGTACTGACTGGCATCGTAACAGTGCTGAATCTCTGTGTCTGTCTCAGGTGAAGGTGATTTCAGAGGACAGGGCAGAGTGGGAAGGCAAAGTTTTCGTCTCAGAGCCTTTTTCCCGTCTTCCTCCTCTGGCAACCACTTCCTGTATCGTAGAGGACAGGGGTAAATGCACACAACACTGTCTGTATCTTTGTCACAGAGATATGCTCCATTAAAATGTACTTTATCATGCTCTATGAGTACAGATAGCGTACTTAAAACTGCATCAACAATACTCACAACAAAGGGTACGATTGAAATTTTATTCATCCACGTATAGTCATCAAGTGTATGAAAACATTTGCAGCTTTTTGCCACGTCTTGATTCATGCGTGCTAAATGATGCCAGCTTTAAAGTTATCGGCAAAAATGTTTTGGGCCGACTGAAGGTTTGTAAAAACTCCTGTCTGAACTAAAATTGTTATGTTAGAGTATCTTAGTGTTAGATCAGTGTTTTTGTTTGAAGGTTTTGAATTTCATTGGGATTATTACTGGTTAAAAAAGGTTTAAAAAGTAAAAACCAAAGTAGTTTTACTTGGCTCCATTGAAAGAAATCAACAGTGTTTGTATGTGTTGATTCACTGATTTTATATCCCGGCCCACCATAACAAGTAAGAGGCTAAGGTGCCTGTAGTAAAACAGACAAGCCCACAGACAGACTTGATTAAAGCGGACGGCCTTAGTCAATGTGGATATGGTGACTGAGTTCGAAACACAAATACATCAGGATATTTGTATGCAGATTACCTCCCACTAAACACTGAAAAATAGATTTTTAAGTGTATAAAAACATTGTGGTGTCAGTGAGATTTGTGTCTCACAGAGTCAGTATGGATTGAAACATTTAATAAAATAGAAGCAAAGTTATGGACTTTCTGAAAACGTTTTCACTGGGCCATACGAGTTAAAACAGTTTGAGTTCAGTTCGGAATTACAAATCTAATGTTTTAATATGTTTCTGTGTCGGTACTTTTTCTCTCCAGCCCTTCCTGTCACCACATTGAGCTTCAGCACACTTTAATTAACCCTTACGTCCTTTTTGACCTTGTCTCTATTGATTTCAAGGTAATGCAAGTCCTTCCGCCATCCGCGCCGCCTCGTACTGTGTGCCCTGCGAAGGTCAGACTGCCCTTCTCAGCCGTCTGCCGCTAGGAGCTTTGGTCACCCCTCTAGCAAAACAAAATGCTGAAGAGGTCAGTTTTTAGCTTCTCTGCTTAATCTCTAATCTGTACCCGACTAAAGATTTACATTTTGAATCCGATTTATCGATTCTTGTCTAATGTTCACTCAAATTATGGTTGTTTCTTTGTTTTAGCTTTTCTTGCTCATTGATCCATATTCTCATTTTTGACATTAGTTGAAACTCTTTTTTTTCTTAAATTGGCATAAGTAATTATTTTCTAACAGGACATGTTCCATCCAGCACTCTATGTTGTGTTTTGAGGAAGTGTGTGCTCTCCACAGTACTGAAAAGGAAGTGGATGAGATTGATAGACTCACAGAAAATGTCACTTTGACAGAGAAACACTGATAATTTCAAAATATATTTAGAGCTATGCAAGTGTCATGTCATAGATCATGATATATTTAGAGAAACAGAGCAATTCCATGTAAAATCATACATTCAGCACCCCAGTATATCCTAAATGGAATGATCCTTTCTTTTAAAACGACATTTTTATGCAACTACAACAATATGAGTGCCAGATTGCCAGTCAAGTCAGGCTCCTTTTGATTGAGTCATCGAATTGTCCACTAATTGGGGTCACTCGTGTTATTATATATTAAATTAATGCTGGAAAAGTAACAGCTATAACTAAACACGCACTTACAAATAGAGAAACACAAAATCTCTAGGGAGGTGTTGGCATGGAAGCAAATCCAAATAATAACGCTACAATTAAACCATGTGTTGTTTTACGGGAAGTTTTTTTTGTGGCAGTATTAAAGTGTATTTAATGTAAATGTGTGTGTTTTTTGCCTCTAGAAGCCCCTGCCAGTGTGCAACGAGCCAGAGTGTGTTATGAGTTGTGGTTGTTGCGGAGCCTCCATGTGTCCTTCCATGAGCTGGCAGGATTGTGGTCAGAGGTTTTACTGCCCCTTCTGTGGGAAACTCAGTGAAGGTCAGATTTTACTCTTATTATATACAGATATGCTCAAACCCAAGATGAATTTCAGTGTAAGATGACTGTGTTCCGGCACATGCATAAAAGTATAATTTCAAATCCATGCTGTCAGTGATTGAAAAAACAAAATTTTAGTTTGATAAACTGCTGCAGCTACTGTGAATGTAGTTCCCTAAGTATGTTGCTTCCTTTGCGAATTACGAAAACTTTATTGTCCACAAATGTGAAAATTTGCCTCCAGTTTCACCATGAAATATATAAAAGAATAACCCTAAGAACATAAAAACTAAAAATTTAATAAAATAAAAAGAACAGCAATACAGTCCATGTAAAAAGTATAAAAGTTGGTCTCAGTGATAAACATTTGAGCAGATTATTCCAAGGCACTCTCTTGAAATGTTAAAACGCCTTTATTTCTACAGCATGGTCACTTCAAGAGAGTGCCTTGGAATTTTCTTGACTGTTTATCCCAGTATATCCCCCCCAAAGAGCCCCTCCAACAGGATGACTTTTGAGTCTTGTATTTTTTAAATAAATACTCGTGTAGAATCATCATGCTGATCAGCAACAGTTTTTCTCTCCTTTTTTGTTTCTCAGTGCCGTGGCAACACTACCAGCCCATCAGAGGGGCCGAGGGGGTTCGGGTGGATAAAGAAAAGAGGCCTGAACTCAGTATGGGGTCATACGAGATACTCAGTTCTCAGAAGGTTAGTTTCAGCTGCTACAATTGTTAGTTTTATTTGCATGTTAGTTTTTACCTGCTCTTGAATGTGTGCTTCTTTAAACATATCTACTGTGCATCAGTGTTTGGGAGGAAAACGCAATCTGGATACTGTTTGTGTAGGACAAACTTCATAATACTGTAATGCTGTGAGTACACATGAATACTTTGGGTCAGTACGGCTATATTTGATAGGCATTTTATGGGGAAAGATGTCCATATAAACTGTTGTGCTTTTTTTCAGGGTGAACCTGCTGCGCTGCTTCTAGCCATCGATGTGTCGACTCCAGCACTGAGAGGAGGACACCTGGAGTTTGCAACACAACAAATACTCACTCTTCTCACCTCTCTGATGGGGTAAAAACATGCTCACACACACTTTTTCACAGTCTGCTCAGTAGTATTCCTCAGCAGGTTTGGAGATACTGTGAAAATGGGAACAATGGTCCATGATCTGGTTTCCAGACAGCTGTCTTTAAAGTTTTGTCTCATTTGTTTAGTGAGGATGGGGATGCCTTGTCAGACATCCGCGTTGGTTTGATGACCTATGACAGTAGGATCCATCTGTACGACCTCAGCCCCGCCCTGACCCGTCCACACATGCTGGTCATCACGGAGACAGAGGACCTGCAGCTTCCTGTGAGGGAGGGGCTTCTGGTGCAACTGAAAGACTGTATAGACAGTATCGACAGGTAACAGACGTGTTGACAGACTGTTTTTTTTTTCAGATCTATTTTGCAGAGTCTGTTTGACTGAAATAATAGAAGTGCTGTCTCATACACATTCTGCTCATAGCTTCATACTAGGGATGCACGATAATTATCAGCCCGATAATGGGACTTATGATGTCATACCGATAATTCTGATAATAACATTTTTGGCAGATAAATAGAACGGATAAAAATAAGCATAAATTGCTTTAAGTTCGCCTGTTTTGCCCATGGTTTCGCTCCGCCAGTACTACGTACACTGCATTATGCTGCATGTCAAAAACATGTCATCATAGTCAGCAGCAGGGTTTCCCCTACTGTTTCGTTTTCCTTTTTTTAACTCTTTCCCCACCTAGACAGGAGAAACATTTAGCTTCTTATTTAGATCATCAGTGAACAAGGAGGAAATAAACTGTCCAGGGCCGGGCCTTGGCATTGGTGATGTAGGAGGTCGACTAGAGCGCCGCTGGTTTAGCTAAAAATAAATAAATAAATAATTTGTCTCTGAATGTCAGCTCCGCTCTCATTCTCATCCGGTGTCTCCGCCGGTGTCTCATTCAGTGTCACCGCCGGTGTCTCCGAATGTCTAAAAATCATTTTTTTTGCTTTTAGTTTTCAATATGAAGAGCATCCACCAAGCAGCCTAAAAAAAAACGATTAGCAACAACGCACAGCGGTTTAGTGGCTGATGACATCTCATACAATTTGATGCCCCAAAATTGTGTGAGCTGTTAAAAATAGGCATTATCTATTTCATAGCTCCGTACCTCTAAGAGAAATTTGGTATTTAACATGATCCCTTCCAGAAGGTTTTGTCTGTCCCTAGAAAGTAACAAATGCTCCATTGTGAATAAAAGGGACATTTTTGCTCCTTAACTAAAAAAATATTATCCCTTTAGTATTCCTTGGCACAAAGTGATCATTATTTCTGTCTGTGCGTCTAGTGTGTTGCAGCTTATTCCTCAGTTCAGTCCGGAGCGTGATGACTCTAATGGAATTCCCATGGAGCTGCCTGTTAAAGCAGGGCTCGCCATACTGCAGGTCAGTAATCACTGCTAATCACTACTGGGTTTTCTTTAAAGTTTAATGTAAGTTTCTCCTGTAAGTTTCTCATTTATCCCTTAAATGTCTTGATTATATTGCAAACTGTCAGTGACTACATTTACATGCACACTATTATTATTATTCCAAATATGACTTCTGTGTATTATATGGGTTATATAAATAGCATATTCTGTCTGCATATTCCATATTCAGTCCTTTTCTGAATGTAGCGTTTTCTGATGAAGACGTGGCATTTGCCGATATTACTCTGGTTTTAGGAGCGTTTCTATGGACATTTATGCAGTGCATTTAGGATAAGAGGTTGAGGTTTTTTCCACAGTTTGAGACACACAATCTGTTTTCAGTCAATTCTGTGCATTGTCATGGAGATGTTGCACACTAACCAACTAGCCAACAGTTTGCAGGGCTCGTGTAGAAATGCATGCCCAAAAGAAAAGCCAACATTCCTGGTCAGAAGTAGAAACACATTTACTTTTAAACATGTTGTGAGACAGAGATCAACAGGTTTTTAATGAAAGACAGATATTAGCAAGTTTTTTGATATGTGGAAATATCTCTGCTGACCCTTTTAAGAGGATGTTTGAAGGAAAGTAAGAGGGAGACTGCACAATTGAACAAGTTTAACAAGTTAATCAGAACATGCACAGACGCATGTAAACGGGAGTGTTAGTGGAATAATCATTTTCATTGTCTATGTAAACAGCTTAGTGGGAGTTTTGTCTTTTTAGAATAAGGGCAAAAACGAATATTTTGTGCTTGAAACATAGTCAGTGATAAGAGTTGGGATGTGACTTTACCACTTTAACAGCATCCTCTTTCAACGATCTTGATCATTTTCCGTGATGTGATTAAAAAAGTCTGTTGTGTTTGTTTTTCAGGCCTTGAGTTGTCCTGGCAAGCTGCTGATCTTCCATACTGCCCCTCTGTTAGAGATGGGACACACAAACTCGTCCTCAGGGTTCTTTGGCTCCAACAAACCAAAGGTACGAAACACACACACACACACACACACACATGCACATGCACACTCAGAAACAGCACTATTGTATAGTTTAATGGCTGTATGGTTGCATTAATTCCCTTTTCCTTTGTTTTTTTCCCCCTAGTCCATCTTTCAGCCATCTGAGCTAGCCGTCTCATTGGCCAAGGAGTGCGTCAGTCAGGGCTGTGGCGTTCACCTGTTTGTCCTCTCCCAGCAGGACGTAGGCGGGGCTTGGCCGGGGCACATACCATATCTAACAGGCGGAGCTCTTTACACCTACAGCCATCTGCAGGTATGTCAACAGCTCCTCCCATTGTAGCACTGGAAATGGCATAAAAATAACTACATAAATAAGAAATCTAAAGTTTAATAGTTGATTAGCTGAGATCTTTTGTTGAAAGAATAGTTTGACAATTCTGGAAAATTTAGATGAGAAGACTTCTACTTTTTTGTCTGCTATATTTAAAGTTACAGTCAGCAGCCAGTTAGCACATTATAAAAATGCTGTTGTTGTTTTAAAGGTATACTAGTCAGGAATTGTTGGTTGTTGTTTGTAAACAGTATTGCCAGCAGAGGTGAAAGTGAAAGCAAAACCCAGATTCACTCCACTTGGCGTTTTGCCTCGCTGTATATGCGTTTTTCAGCACCCGTCTGGCACCTGGTCCCTACCTTCATATAAAGTCAACAGACAGCCACACACTTCTAATGGGTCACAAGTGATGAAAGAGAGGGATTTTTTTCTCTATGTGTATTATTTTGAAGTCAAATCCATCATAGTATATCTTTAATTAAAAATATTACATTGACAGCTTGTGATGGTGAAGGTGTATATTGTTAATATCGGAATAGAAATTGGTTATATTTATGTTTTAATTTTAATTTTTAATTTTTTATATATGTGGTATTTGATAAGTATTCACTTCCTCCTACCTTTTGTGTTCAAAATAGACATATTGTTAACTAGCTGCATAAGTGACTAGAATTTACTAGTAACCAAATTGTTGTAAATAATTTTCTGTTAGGTAATCTTGCATTCATATTTGTTACAAAATATGGCAAAAATAATGGTACTACACTGCCTATTTCTCATCTAAAATATTTTCAAAAATGTATTTTAGGGCCCTGTTTAGCTGTAATAGCAAGAGTTCAGAAAGTGGGAGTCATATTCTTTCCTGCACAGTGAAAATGGAGGCTGAAAAAAATAAGATCAGAGGGTAAAAGTAAGTGCCACTAATTAAATAAAAACTCTCTGTCATTGCGTTGCATATTTCTCACCTCAAATGTTTTCAGAAACATGTTTAAGCTTACAGTTGTACTGTAATACAAGCTTGTTTGTTACCAGCCAGCTGTTGTTGTGTCAAACTGACAGGTTTGCATTAAGTTACCCACCAGCGGGCGTGTTTATTGATCCGATGTGGCGCAGTGCATTCTGGTAGTTGTAGGTTTTCTACCTCTTGAGAAGAAGTGAATGCCATTGTCCTTTTTCTCTGCTTTCTCTGCTCATACAGCACATTTTCAAAAGTATTTACATCTTTCTACTGCATAGACAGCCTAGTTTTATGAAAGGACTGTCATTCCAACAGTGAAATACTTCTTTAATTTTCACTACAGGGAGAATTGGACAGAGAGCGTTTCAGCACTGATCTGAAGAGGATTGTAGAGACAGACACAGGCTACAAGGCTGAGCTCAGGATTTTTGTCAGCAAAGGTGAGAGGTTATTTTGTGAGTGTGTGATTACACAGGCAGTTTCATTTAGAAATACCTGTGTGGTTCCAGCCTTTGTACCTGTCCTCAACAGATCTGCGTGTGTCTGGCTGTTATGGACTTTATATCCCTGGACCAAGCCCCAGCCAGGTCACCATGGCAACTCTTGATTGGAGGACAACGCTGGCTGTGGAGCTCGCACACACCAGAGCTCTGGACGAGACGAGAGGTGTCGCCATACAGGTGGGTTTGTGTTCATTATCATCAGAAAGGGGTTGAATTTACTGACCTCACACTTTTGTTGTTTTGATGTCATCCAAGTCTTCCTGTTAGTTTAGATTTAATTGAATTTTTAACCATAATCCTCCTCGCTCTCCCCCCTGTTTGTCAGGCGGTGTTGTCTTACAGCACCCAGACAGGAGACAGGAGGACCAGGGTTCACACTCTGACCCTGCGATGCTCTCGTCACCTACAGGACGCTTTCCGACAGTACCAGGCTCAAACACTGCTCACCTTCTACTGCAAAAAAAGTAAGGATCTTGTACCATAGATCAGGGTTCCCGTCATTAATCTAAAAATAAGGCCTTTTTTATATTAAAATGACTTAAATTCATCTTTCAAAAGTCTTGAAAATGCTCAGACATGGTAAGTAGGATTTATGAATATTTATTTCTGACATTGCATTGTTAATCTCAAAATAATTGGTAGCATCTATGTTTTTGTTGAATAATTTGTTGTCCCTCTATAGTTCATAAACCTTAAAAAATATTTGTATGATAATATAATATATTCATTGTCTTCCATGTGTTTTACTCTAGAAAGTTTTTTTTTTTTTTTTTTAAATTTCAGGTAAATAATCTAACATTTCCACTGGATCAAAGGCATTTCATGTTTTATGTCATACTGAATATTTGGACAAAATTAAATTGTCGTTCCATTTTTTGTCATTTGAAAAGCTAATGACATAGCTGAGAAATTGTTCTTATCTCCATACTTAAAAGACAACAGTATTTTTTCATAAATATTAGATGACTTTTCAGAATCTAAAGCCAATTTCTGTTTTGTGTTTTAAAAGTGCTGTAAATTCCACTCTTAATCTGAATTGTAAATATCATGTTGAATACGATGCATGTACTTTGTAAAATGCTGAAACATAAAAAGCCAGTAGAGCACACCTTCTTTTCTGTACAATATTTTTCAAATAAGTGAAAAAAATGCTTTCAATTGAAGATGTCACATAAGACAACCTTAATTTGCCTTTGGTGTTTGTCCAGTTTACTGTGCAGTGCTGGAGCGCCCTCTACAGGAGCTGAGGGAGGAGCTGCAGACGGAGGTAACAGAAGCTCTGGCATCCTACCGCAAACACTGCTGCTCTGCTTCAGTGTCTGCTGGACAGGTATATACTGTATATAATATACTTTAATGGCTATATAATAAACATCATAGTTTTAAATTCTCTCAGAAGTATAAAGTTTTCTTTCATACTCTTGAAATGTAAAGATGCACTGCTTTCTAAAAAGTTTAAATGTCATTTTAATTTCATTATTGTCAAAAAAATCTCACCAACTAATTTTAGTCTTTCTTTGCAGGTCTAAACCTCTATTCTGTTTTATTGTACAAAGTAGATCATCATTCTCATGTTATATCCCTCTGTATCTTTACATTCACGCTGCAAAACCTGCAACTGCAACAAACTGCAACGTGAATTAATTTAACATTTTCTGACCATATGTACCGTATGTTTGTCCTGTAGCTGGTCCTCCCTCAGTACCTGCGAGCACTTCCTGTTTACATCAACAGTCTGAGGAAGAGCGAGGTGCTGCTGCCGGGCCTGAGGAGCTCCATCCACCAGCGGCTGCAGCAGCGCTGCCAGGTGCTCAGCATGGACACCTGCAGCACCTGCACTCACTTCTACCCTCTGCTGCTGCCTCTGGTCAGTATCATCAATATGATAGTGTTTGTAGTAATCAGATGTACCAGGCTGCAAATGTGCACTACAGAGCTGAAACAAATATTCACTGTCTAAAGCCTCATTCCCACTGCACAAAAAAAGGCTATTAAATGCAATGATTGGCATAATAATTGGCATTGGTGGAAAAACAACACCCAGGTTGAAGCGCTGATTTCATCTCCTTAACCGGCGAGATGCAATGAAGTGCCGTCACTAATTACTTCATCTCCTCCTAAGCAGCACTAAAACATTATTTCAAGTTATTCTGCACTGACTTTGAAAGAGTCAGTAAGAGATATACAAAGTGAAGAACCACTGAAAAGTTTTCAGTCACCTCTGTTCCTACTGCTGTCTACTGTTTACTTGTTCTCCTGCCTATCCATGACACTGAACGGACACACCAGCAAAACCCACACACACTCCGGCCGACAGAAAGGCAGCACACTCATGTGCTGGAGCAATGTGTTCACTGGTAATATTTACTCCTGTTTGAAAAAATCTGCATGCATGCACTAATTTTGGTGGGAAAGTGGTCTAAAGTTGTAAATACTTTCAAAACTGGTGGTACAAAAATAGAGGAGAAGGGGTGTGGCATTTACTCAAGAGGTAGATAACCTACAAAACACAGTTTCTCCAGCATTGCATTAATGTTGATCTGTGACCTCTATGTCTCTGACCAAATTTTGAACCGATATTAACATACTCAGTAGATGAACATTGTTTTCACTTGACATAGCAATCGTGGCATGATGTCTATTTATGCCTTTTGACACACATCAGTTGGTTTTCCCTCATTTGTCGCCTGCAGCCGCTGTCAGTCGACAGCTCCAGCTCTCCAAACCCAGAGGAGGCGCAGCGCTGCTGTGCTGCCAGCCTGGAGCCCAGAGGTCTGTATTTGGTCCATGCACCCCTCACGCTGCTGCTCTGGGTGGGAACTCAAGTCCCAGCATGCACCCTGGTTGAGCTCTTCAACACCAGCTGCTTCTCCTCCCTGCCCTCTGGAGAGGTAAGGGATTAGAGAGATATATGTATAAAAATACAAAAGCTAATGCAAAAATGCTGCATCTCCAGTAGGTAAATTGTCCCATTTAAGTGTTATTTTACTGTTATTATGGTGTGATTTTTTTGAAAAACAGAAATTGAAAAATTCAGAATAATGTCTTCTAACTGACTGCATGGGCTTTGCTGTAAAGGTTTCAGTAATGAAAAACATACCTTTTCACGTCAGAAGCTGCTCATGGCAAGAATAAAAAAAGCACATAAAACTGTTATGTGTTAGCTGTAAACAGTATTTTATAAAGTGAAAAGCTAAAGTTCAGAGAAAGTTTTTGAGAAGAGGAAAGCAAGAAGTTGGAAGTGGTTTTGAAAGTGATGATAAAAGAACTAATTTGATTTGAACTTACCACTGCAACTTTACAGCAAATTTGACCACTAAAACCGATAAAAACGTTACATTTCATTTTGGGGCTGCATGCAGCGCACTGCTTTGTTCGTTGCAGTTTCATTGCAGAAAACATCATAATATCCACTGCAGTTGTTTATAAAGGCTACTGTGAAATAAGGCAATTTAAGGCTAAAACTTAAATTTTGCAGCACGGTATCAAAAACTAAGTAACATCATGTTAGTATATGTCTGATGTTGTACGTAATAATGTTACCCATGTAGGAAAGATGTCAGCTCTTGTTGGCAAAAAGAATGCAAATGTGCTTATTTGGCGATTCTTTGGTTTTAAACCAAACGAGAAAAGAGAGCCAGACAACATGAACCAAGTCTGCTACAGACTCCATCCACAAAGAGCAGCCGCAACAAAACAACGGCCATGGAGAGCAAGCGGCCCTCAATCAATGGAGCTTATTCAAATCTAAGAAAATATAAATGTGACAGTCAGCGGTGGGGAGACTGTGTGAGAGGAGCTAAACATCTTATCAAATAAAAATAACCTCAGCAGCAGCGGATCTCATCAGACCCTTGTTTAAAATAGTGCTTACTGTCCATATATTGTAGCCACTTAAGGGGATTGCAACATGTGCGTCTGTAGTTCGTAGATATTTATATCTATGTACATCTCTCTCTTCTGCTTTTTTTTGGACCATTTACATGTATCATTGTTTTTATGAAAGCAGTATTGTCAGAAGGGGAATTTCAGACTCGCCCAGCCCTCGTACTGCAGCGTTAAATCTGATGTTTCGTGTTTTTATGTGTTTCTTCAGACCAAGCTGCCAGTTCTTGAAAACCCTCTTTCCATCAGCGTTCGATCGCTCATCAACACGCTGAACTCCGTGGCGCCCTGCGCCCGCAAGGTGAGCTGCTGAGCGTCCTGCTGTAGCTGAGGACCTCATCATCCTAGCATATATTCCACGTTGGACATTGAAATTATTTTTCTTTTGCATGTTCCATCTTCCACTTGGTGTCAAATGATGCTGAATACAACAAAGAATGGCTCAGAGTGGGTGTCGACTGATGATGCCACGACTTGTAGCCTCTGATAAGTGTCTGTTTTTCTGTCTCAGCTGTGGGTGGTGAAGCAGGGCGACACCTGCGAGGAGACCCTGCAGCGCCACCTGGTGGAGGACAAGAGTCCCAACGGAGGAGCGTCCTACGCAGACTTCCTCTACCATCTCCACGTCAACTCTGTCCGGCTTCTGCAGTGACTTCACACACACACACACACACTCACACACACACGATCTCTCTGGGTGCATTATTTCTCTATTAGATGGCACTGCAGCCTCCAAAAAAAGAAAACAGGGATAGAAACTAAAGTATTAGTAGACAATATAATGATGTGGCGAATATCAAAAGCCGGTCGTCAGAGACGCAGGCGGTGCATGAGGACATTTTACGAGATATTCATATAAGGACTGCTGTGATGTGTGTGTGACGTGTGCTATGTTGAATGTGATCCGTGCTGTTCTGAAAATGTGTTTTATGATGTTAATTTATTCCCGTCATCATGGCAATCCTCTAATCTCTGTGTGAGATTTGCGTGTATGTGTGTCTCAGTGTGTGCGAGAGTGTGTGCGATGCCCACAGTGTGTTCTGTGTGTGCATTATCTCCTATAAATAAAGAAATAAATATATGAAGGCTTTAATTGAACCTTGATTTAAGTTTCTGCCCGTGCAGTCCAGCTAAAGACGGGAGATTTTTCAGCGTTTAAAAACATCAGTAGATCTGTTTCCTAATTAACGGTGCAAAAGTAAAGTTGTGTCTTTGACCTCATCATGTAACTTCAGATGAATGTGTGACTCAGGAAGCAGATAGGGCGACTGTCTAATGAGTCCAAGTGGCCTATCAAACAAATTGGCAGCAATTATGTTGTGCAAGGGCGGGAAGCACTCAAGCGTGTGGCTGAAGCAGGAGTGGAGGGGCCACAGACACCACAGCTGTGTTCGACAAAATTAGACCAAAGCTTTATTTAAACAGAAACGATGACGCGTTTAACATCCTACCACCGCTTTTGCTGTGGTTTCACTATAAGATCCCAACACCAGAAGCCAACTTCTGCATCTGAATGATACGCCGCTGCACGGCATCCATCGAGAACGTGGCTGTTCCCAGAGTTTTGATCCGCTGCCGGCAGGCACCTGACGGGCGGCATCAATGCGGCTGGAAATAACCTGACGTGTCTGCGTGACACTCCTCTGGATGGCATCAGGTTGAAATACGTGAACGCTTGGTGTCACTTGAGAACGCGGACGGTGCAGCCTGTTACGTGTGTAAGAAACGCGTCAGGACGGCGTCAGGTTGTAAAGCTGCTGGTAACGATGTAAAAGAAGGAGCGCGAAGGTCCCTATAGGGTACCATGTGCCTCTCTTCCATAACCCTAACCATCCGTGTTAGCACGTGCTTTTGTTGACGTCCCGGCCTTGGTTACCATGTTACCATTTGTTTGTGATGCCTAAACATAACCACATGCGGAGTAATCCCACCATGTGCTTGTGTTGACATCAGGGTAGCGGCATCCTAAAACATCAGCAGCAGGCACAGAATGATACCCTGAGCGTAATATGTAGACATGGAAGTCTTCTGCAAAGCGGCAATATGTGACGACTTTGGATAAGGAGGTGTTGCTAAAACTAAAGAGTTTATTCAGTTTAATTCAAAGGGGATTTATTAGCGTGGGCAAACGTATGTCTACATTGCTGTGTGAAATAAAAACAAAAAATATGTACAATAAGTAAAGATCTACTATAATTTAGTTTATATGCACGTAGATGCTGATTGGGTAACACCTCTGACACACCGACCAAACAGGTGAAAACATTCCTCAACGCACGTTGTTTGCACAATGTTGTGAGGAGACATGTCGTTCAGTACGGAAACAGTAGCAAAACGTTGTGCACTGTTTTGAGATTGAATGTGCCCCAAGGTCACTGTGACTACACGTCTACGTCTAATTCATGTGAGCACAATATGTCAAGAGAAACTTACGGAAGTATTTTCAAATTTGGCACAAACATCCATTTGAAAATGAAACTGAGTAGAATTTGGGTGGCCAATGTTTAGACATGTTTTTGCCCTAATGCAAGAATTAATTTGTAATCATGAAAAAATTTCACGCAAATGCTTTTGTTTTTTATTTATATCCAAAAGGTCAAAGGTCAGCTTCACTTTGACTTCATAATGTTCTGCAAAATCACTTTTCTGGACGTTTCTCAACGACGTAATTCAGGAACAGAAGGAGAGACATTTGGTCAGACCTCGTGACACCAGTTTTGGTTGTCATGTTTTTTTGTTTGTTTGTTTCAAATATAATCAAGTTGACTAAAATGCATCGTCTCTAATTGCATTATAGTTTATTTTGACCATCAATCTTGTTTTTACTCTTTGAGTCCTCTGTCTCTGCCAAACTCTGATCACACAGCGTTTATTTTTGGATGTAGTAACCTTCTTACCTTCCCAAATTCTCAGTATTTATCACAGTAAACATCTACGAAGACATGAGCACCATCTGAAAAATATGATCACTTTCTGTCACTATGACCAGCTGAGAGTCTCATGATGTTTTTATCCAGTTATTCAATCCAGCACTCTGAAGAAACACCGAACACAGAAGCGATTTCTCATTATGTTTTCCTTCCAGAAATCTGCTAACCGCTCAGCAAACAGTGTGTGTTTTTTATTGGCAGCGCGTAGGCCGTCCTTCTTCGATGAATTTGTATCCTCGGGCACTTTGGATGCAGTCCAGTTAGATTCTGGTGGGATCACACTGACTGGAGCAAAAGTTAAACTGCAGGCACTCCATGTTTGACACGTAGTCTTGAAACGAAGAGAATTCTTTATTTTCTTTTTCACCAGGTCATGATGATGCACTGCAGGGCTGCAGATACTCACGTCCTCTGTGATATATTTTGAGCGATTTAATGACACAAACTTTACATCCTGTGATTACACATATCTCACACAGGGGGCTGTTTTAAGGAGGAAAATTTTGATGGTTTTTGTTAAATTTATAATAGTTTTGATGTTATTTTAGTCAAAAAGTGATTTATAACCTCCAGCATTACAAGGCTTATTTGTACCAAAAAAAATAGATAATAATTTTGAGAATTAAATAACAAAACAAGTGACATTACTTTTTAATGTACATATAATGTACATATTATTTTTTTTCATAACTTAATTTTATTTAGTTTTAATAGACAATACAGTGTATATCAACTCTATAGCCAAACCTTTTAATCTGAAAAATAATTTAAAAAGTAAACATTTTAAAAGGAATGAAAAATAGTAATAATAATTGTCCACTCCACATTATAATCACACATATAAATTAAAGGTGCAAAATTTACTCTATGACTGTTCAGCATTTTTGAACGTTTTCTGTGGTACTTCATGAAATTTGGGTACAAAATTAGGGTAGAGTGAATACAAAATTAAAACAAGAAGACACATAATGCAAGATGTAGATAACCTACAAATAAAAAGACCAAAAGCAATCAAAGCACAAAATAAAAGAAATAAAAATAAATACAATTGATAAAAAATACAAATAAAAAGACCAGAGCACAAAATTAAAGAAATAGAATAAATAAAACATAGATAAAATAGATTAAATAAAATACAAATAAAAAATCAAAAGCAATAAAAAAACCAAATAAAAGGAATACAATAATAAAATGTAAATAAAATAGATAAAAATATATTAAAATACAAATAAAAAGAACAAAAGCAATAATAGCACAAAATAAAAAAAAAAATTTTTTTTTAAAAAAGTAATATAAATACATACATAAAACGACAACAACATGACTTAATAGCTAGTCTACAGAAATGGGTTTAAGAACTGAATTAAAAGAATTCTGCCAGTCTTTTCTGATCAGGCACTTAAAAAAAAAAATGCAATGCAAAAAATGTAGATAATATGCAACATTTATCATGCAATTAAAGTCAAATGTTTTGGTATCTGGGTCCTACGTTTTTATAGATACACTTTACTATCTGCACAACCTAACACACCCAATCTATTGTGTAAAAATTTTGTCTCTCTGAAATTAATTTCAGGGTTAATGTAAATATTCCTTTTTTGTGCTTTAAACCGTGAAGCATGTCACATCGTCCAGTTATAAACACACGTGCATCGACACCACACATGGCGGCATGTTTTGAAGCCACAAACCAGCGCTCTCATATTTGCCCCTATTTGGAGATACGCACCGTGCAGGCGGGAGGTGTGTTCGATTACAGCCAGCGCCGCGCTCCGCCGGTGCGCGCCAGGTCCACCAGAGGGCGGCAGAGAGCGACTCCACCGCCGCTCAGCGCTGAAGCTGCAACCAACTGAAGCGATCTGCGACAAGCCAACCAGTTTTATCAGCACCGGACCGGACACGGGCGATTTGGGCCGTCAAAATAAAGTGCCATTATTATCAATTCAAATCAAGAAATTTAAAAAATAAACAGGTGTTGGGTTTTTTTTTAATTTAGAAAAGGTGGGTAAAATTGGTGTGATATCTTTTGAAAAAATGGGGAGTAGATTTCTAGATATTGTATATATATGTGTATGTAAAATTTTATTTTATATTTTAAAGGGAAAAATTGTACAGAAAACAATATTTACAATTCCTTAATTATATATTTAACCCTTTGAAACCTGGAACAGCAAAACTATAACCTATAAAAAAGACATAAAGAAAAACTGATGAAAAGAAACCCTGGAAATTAGTTATAAAGGGAGACATTATTGAAAGTTAATAATAATTATAATTTAAAATATAGGGGGAAAATGTCCAGCAAACAACACTGTTGTTATAATGAATATAATAACAATAATAATTATTATTATTACTGTTATGATAGTATTATGTATTTTATCTATATCATTACTGTTCTTGTCTGTAAGAAACATAATTCTCATTTTTTCCCTAAATTTCAGGTCATCTTGTAACTTTTTTCCATGTTTATGGAAAAAAGCAAGCCAATTTCTCATATTTCAAAGGGTTAAAAATATGTTAACATTTTTTTCTTCTTCTAGAATTTTCTTTATCATCATCATTATTATTATTAGTAGTAGTAGTATTATTATCATCATTATCATCATCCTCATTATTATTAGTATTGGTATTATTTTAACTTTTCTTTACTTTTAAAACTTTTATTGTTTTGCCTCTTTTGTTTAGGTAACATTTTGATATTTTATGTTGTTGTTTTACTAATTTCTTGCTCATTTTTGTCTATTTCTTATTTCTAATTGCCTTCTTCCCATTCTTTTGAAAGACATCTGGTGGATTTGCTCAGGTTTCAAAGGGTTAAGAGAACTCATAAAATCCCAGCAAGTAAGTACTGTGCACACTAGATAATAGCAAAGCTGCAGTTAAAAGTAAAACTGTTCAGAGGACGCACAATTCTGCTCATAGAGTTTCCTCTTGCAAAGCTGCGTCTTATTCTGAAAATCGTCGTAGGAAGTCGCTTTCCTGTGGCCGGCTGGCTTGATTAGGGCTCGCTGTGCGCGCGGTAGCTGTCAGATAGTGGAGACAGACGGAGAGAGGACACCCACCCTGCTCGCTTCGTCTTTCCAAACCCACCTTCACTCGGCGCCTCGTAAAGGGCATTTCACCGGTCCAACGGCCGTGCAGCTGCTGGGCGGACCCGTGTTTTAGACGCAGATTTAGCGCTAAAGAACCGCATTGTTTTTCGGAGCTGACAAAGTAAAAGAAGCGAGAGAAAGGGGAGAGACATGGCCACGACAACCTGTACGCGATTCACAGACGAGTATCAGCTCTACGAGGAGCTGGGGAAGTGAGTAGCAGTTGTTTTTACGTGTTTGTGTCATGTTTTGTTTTGCTTTTTTTCTTTCAAAGGTTGTGTGCAAAGTAAAGAAGGTTGATCTCCAGGCAGTGCAGAGCTGAGCAGAGCGACTGTGCAGGCCAGCAGTGGTGTGTGTGTGTGTGTGTGTGTGTGTGTGTGTGTGTGAGCGCGCGTGCGTACGTGCGCGTGTGTGCTTTTTCGGGATGATAGCTCTCAAAATACGCTGCTCTCTCTCTCTGTCTCACTCTGCCACATGCTTGCCCCTCTCACAAGATTTTCTCGTGTGCGTTAAGAAATTCCCACAAAATCTGCATGAAATGCATCAGTATTAACAGTTACGTGGTGTTATTAATGTTAAAATACAAAAAAAAAAAAACTTGGGGTGTCAGAAGTGTCTTGTGGTGCAACCATTTGAACCACACATAAAAAAAGGTTTATTTTAAACATAATTTTACCCCCAAAGTAACAGTTGCATGGCCTTTATAGAGAGCTAGAATAAATAGATCTTCAGATGTAGTGAATACAGTGAATGTGCATGGGTATTTTTGTTTGCACAAATGATATTTCTGCATGATATAATCCAGAAGTCCTCTCGAAGAATTAATTAATGTCATCTGCAAAGCTAGAAAACAAAGATCTGCACAGATAAATACATTATTGTGGTCTTTAAATGAATGTTACAGTCTTTTATTAGTTTGCTGTTGTCTTTTGAAAACCTTTCCTCCCACTTGATTTTTTTATTTTCTTTGTACAAGTTTCTGAATAAATACCATCTACATATACATGTCTTGCAAAAACACAAGTAGTTTTACTGCCGCATTGCATTTTATGTGAAGGAGTGACAACTGCTGCTTCCTTAGGAGGCTCTTTTGCAGCATTGTGGTGGCAGATAACGCAAGATATGACAATCTGCACAGGCAACAGGCAAAACAACTCCCATCCATCTCCATTCATAAAAGTACAGTAATTCTGTAACTGTGTTAGAGCAATCAAATGACTCGAAACAGGCTCAATTTCTCCTAACCAAGAGCCATATCAGGCATAATTGAAATGACTGCACAAATCTTCAAGCAAATTAGGAAAAAAACAATATTATATTATTGTATTATCGTTATTGTTATTGCCATCATTGTCATCAAATATGTGTAATTATACTGCAAAACTGGTGCAGTGCCACAGGAGATTGAAAAGTAGCAATATGAAGTTTGAATGTCATAAACTCTCAGTCCTCTCTGTTTTCATAATGAACTCACAAAGTAAATCACTTTAACTGCATTATACTAATATGAGAATGGAGGGAAAACAAGCTCAGTAATGCTGCTTAAAAGTCATGTTTGAGCTGCACACACTACAAAATAATTATAGTAATGTCACAAGAGATAAAAAAAAAAGAACAAAGGTTAGTGAGAGTCACTAATCTTTCATCTGAGTACTGGAGACATTTTTAAAGGTGTAGTTGGTCATTTTCATTTAAATAACAATTTTTCATATTTGCTGAAAGTGTCATTATATTTACACAGCACCTAATAAGATCTGTTAAAAGAAATCATATCCCTCTGCCTACTCTGTAACCTTGTAGTGTTTTCTAATAGAGTGCACAAAGAATGAGTCCTAAAACCTTTAATTAAAAAAAAAAAATTAATTAGCATGTCACCCCTGCTTATGAAGTTTCAAGCTTTTGTATGTCTTAAAAAGTTGGTTTCTAACAAGTGGCTAAATGAGACTACAGAAATGAATTACACTGAGCCACGTTGAACACGGCTTTACAGCCTTGCTGTGGTGGGGAGGTTAAATGTAAGTATCATAAACGTGTGTGCCACAGAGCTTATTTTCTGCAAGAATCCAAAATCCAATGGAAAAATACCATAGACGTTTTTACGAGGGAACCAGGGGGAAACTAATTTCTTCATCGGCCTTCAGCAAACTTTGGCATTCTATAATCTTACCGCACTCGGACGAAAATTCACCAGAGCCAATTCAGTAATGTCACTTTCCCACCAAAATTAGAGCATTCATGTGGGCTTTCAAACACGGGTAAACCCACTTAAAACCTAACTGTTTTCCCATTGCCAGTAGAGCAGAGCAGTGTACACGGTGCTGCAGCAGTGGAGTGTGCCTCTATATGTGTCTGTGTGGGTTATTTTGGTGTGCCTATTCGACGTCACGGAGAGGCCGGAGAACAGATAAACAGTAGAAAGCAGCATGGTTAGAGGTCTGTGAAAACTTTATGGTGGTAATTTCTCTTTTCTATATCTCTTACTTACTCAGTCTCAAACTCAGTGAAGACTTATTTGGATGGATGTTTTAGAGCTGCTTAGGTGGAGACAGAGTGTATTTTGTGATTACTTGTCCTTGCTTTTGCCGGTTAGGGAGCTGAAATTAGTACATTCACTTAGGAGTTGTGTTTCCATCAACTACTGTAACTACTGTCGAGTCATTTGACCAAGGTGTGAATGCCGTTTGTTATCTTAACAATTGCATTGAAAAGCCAGATATTAGCTGGTACTAGCAGGTTTTTTTGTGCCGTGGGAATGAGGCTTAATGCAGCTGTTCATGTTCATGTTAATCACTGCTCATGAACTGAGCATGCCTATTGCTTGCCTCAGATGTTTTCAGAAGCATGTTTTAGTGTACTGTTTAGCTGTAGTAATGAGAAAGTTGGTCCAGCTGGTGGGCAGTTTTTGGTCTCACGGTCGACTATTTCCAACTGGGTCACAAACTCTCATTTTACAGCTAAACGGTACACTAAAATATGTTACTGAAAACATTTGAGCGGAGAAATCAGCTCTGCAGTAACAGAATCTTGATTCATATTTGATCAGGTTGCCTAGTTTGGAAGAGGAGGAGGGACATGATTGTTTTTAATCACTATCCGTCTCATGTGCTTCTTTCAGTAATAGTTACAGTTTTAAAAGATATGACACAGAGTTATTTTCATAAAAGTTTCCAGCTGTCACTTAAAGTCTCTATATTACAACATTATACTTAATATGAGTAGGAGTAAGGGGAACAATTGAGAAATCACTCCTCATCAGGCGCACGCTGTTTACATTGCTGCTGCAGAGAGTCAGGGCTCTCACTGGTGTTGTTTGATTTTCATGCATAATAATACATGTCACATACATGTCACATACATATCATACATATCACATGCATATCACATGCATATCATTTACTGATAGCTTGATTGGCCCCGTGCCGATTAGCCAGCCTCCTCTGTGATGATAACTGCAACAACAAAAAACAACCAAAATATTTGAAGTGCAGTGTACAGTATATGTTGTGTTCATATGTGGGGAGGATGCATCTATTCATTTCTTTAAATGCGATTAAGGTCGGCAATTAACGTTCTAATTTTTAAAAAAATCGCCAGCTGACTTTCCCATCTTTAAGAGGCTGAACCACGCTGAGTTTTAAAGCTGGAGATGATAGTAGTATCGCATGAAACTAGAAGACCTGAGGAATCCAGTGGTGCCCGGTCATGCTAGCTTCTCAGTAAGGTGGCGTAATAACTATATTTTTATTTTACTGACAAAGTGAACATGCATAAAACATCAACCCTAAGCTGAAGTATTTTCTTATTTTGTACAATGAATGAATATCACATACACTGAAAAGCATTGTATTTTATGTCTCAATCTGCTGGTGGGCCACAAAAATAAAAATATGCATAATATGATGTTAACGCCACCACAGAATTAACTTGATGATCACTAAAATCAGGTGGGGTAAACAGTGAATCGATACAAGTATCAATTATCAGCCAGACAACTAATTATATGTTCGCCTATTGGCATCACTAAGATATTTAGAGGGCTACGCATGAAATATTTAATGGCTCTGAAGCCTTGGACAGCCAGGTTTATTGACGCCACTGTATATGTGTATCTGTCTATCTATCTATCTACACAATGTAATATTCCCTCTGATATGGTCATCAATCACTTTTGACAAAGATATGTATACAGGCATGATATTTTACAGTTTAACAATAAACTTCATAATAAAAAATGATATAAGTGCACTGAAACAGTAAACTTATTTGGTAATTTAATTATTATAAGACACCAAACATACCGATATTTCTGCAAGAGGCCAATAAAAAAAAATCGTCTGACCGATATATTGGTCGGGTTTGTCATCCGAGCAGAATGATGATGTACAACATTGCATCCCAGCTGTGATCATTTCACCCCTTAAGTAATAAATATTGTTCACAGGGAAGGTTTTGCCTGCCTAACTCCAATATATCCCAAACCCAGTGAGACCTCATGGTTTTCGATTAAAAAATGCATTTTTTTAAGAATGCAACTGATCATATTTGTAGGCCTGACTGTGTTCAGATAAATCTTAGCTCCTACACAATACACTCGAGTCAAAAGCAGCAGCTTTGAAGCTCTCTGTGTGAGCGGGAGAGAGACTAATCAGTATGCCCTGCACTGCAAAATATCTTTCATAGACCTGTCTTATTATTCAGCCCGTCACATAAAGCTTGAAGGAAAGAGCGCAGGTGTGTGCGGCTTGGCATCCTCATGATAACGCTCTCGGTGACTTTGTAATACTAATCCAGAATCTGAGGAGAGCTAATTGTTACGCGCTCACTCTCTAATGGTGTCACTTTCTTAGCAGAGCTGGTGACATTTAAGCATCGTGCCTTTGCTCTAGTATGTTTAGCCAAGTGATACTCAACTTACGGTCCGAGGGCCAAATCTGGCCCCTGATAGTTGGCCGGGTAGCCCCCCCCCCCAATCTTTTTCTAATTCTCATTAAAAATAAAGTGATTCACAGTGCGAATTGTTTTTGTAAGGTGCCAGAGAGCATTAAAAACCTCAAAATGGAACTTGTTTATCAAAAAAGTGTCAGTAGAGGATCCACTGCACCCAACAGAGCTCCTGGCTGCCCACTAATGTCCTAAAATCCCAGAAACATCCTAAAGTCCTGAAAATGTTCTGAAATCCCAGACATGTCCTTTAACTATAAAAATGTCCTTAAATCCTAGAGATGTCCTACACTCGTAGAAATGTCCTAAAATCCTAGAAAGTTCCTAAAATGCTAGAAATGTACTAAAATCCTGAAAAAAGTCCTAAATCATTGAAACATATTAAAATCCTAAAAAAGTCCAAAAAATCGTAGAAATTTCCTAAGATCTGAGAAACATGTGTGGGGCTGCTGTGACTGGCCCCTCACCTCCTGTTTGCAAAAGTGGCCCTTAGGAAAAGCAGGTTGAGTATTTATTAAAGATTACATCTGCCATACTTAACTGCAACCGCCACAGCACGCTGTAAAAAATGATCAGCGACAATGTTAATTCGTGTAGTAAATAGACAAAAGTGTGCTGAAACTCTGGAACCGTCCTATTTCAGTGCTTTTTTTTCAATGTTTTAGGTTTTACATTTATATTATAAAGTAGAGAATCAAACGATTCTGGTTTTGAAGTCTTGATAATATTGATAATGATAATTAATATTGATAAATGATAATAAAAACACCCTTTTAACCTTGCATCTTGGAAGATTTTCACACTAATATGAACAGTCACACAGCCTTGAATGTCGCTTCCTGTCACAGTTACTCATTGAGAAAGAATCGCGCTCAAAGGGCACCTCTCTCGAGTCCGTCCTTCTCTCACACAGCTGCTCGAAAGAAATCTGTAGCAGCAAGAAGACATTATGTAAAAAAAAAACTCTTTTTTTCTTTGTTTATTCATTTCTTGTTTTCATCTCAGTTCAACTTGAAGCTTTGGAGTAGAGATTTACAAATCCTAATTCTACAGTACACAAGTCTTCTGCTTCAGCTTGTGAGGCTGTAAGAGCACACCAGCAGCTCAAAGTTATCCGGTTACAAAATATGCTCGACTGCTGACGGCAACAATTTTTTTTTTTTAAAGATAATTTATAAATTTTAATATCTCCAGGTCCATTTTCTGGCTGTCAAAACCAGACTTGAGAAACAATAATTATATGACCCTGTTTAACTGTGTGTGTGTGTGTGTGTGTGTGTGTGTGTTAAAGCATATTTAACCCGTGACGGTGTCAGTGATTTGTTTGTGTGTGGCTGCTGTGCTTATACACAGCTGTGCAGTGAGATTTTTTTGTTTTCGGGTTGTATTTCACAGTGTGTAAGTTTGTCCTCTGGCACTACATAAACCATCGAGTACTGGTCCTGAGACGAGACTGGTCCTGAGACGAGACTGGTCCTGAGTCGAGATTCCAGACTCGGCTTTTTGTTGTTTACATCAGTTGCCTTGAATTTTGCTGGGTTTGTGTCCTCACATGGACGATTCCTCCAGTGTCTGCTCATTCATGTCTCAGCCAGCTGGTCTCACAACTTTCACCTTTGACCTTGACCTTGTTGGTGGTGTGTATCTGCCTCAGTGTGGAGGCAGACCAGTGGCACCAGTCTACGCTGTGCTGTCAACGGTGGCAGTAAGACTGGGATGGATCTAACTGAACAGGTCAGATCAGGTCGAGTCCGTGAAGCCTGTTGTCTACGAGAGCTGCAACAGATAGTCGATTTATAGATGAGTCGATGATGGGGATGTTAATGATTAGGGGTCGACTGATATTGGTTCTTCAGGACTGATACTGATTATTAGATTATTAGATTATTAGATTATTAGATTCTGAGTTAATGAGACCGATAACTGATACTTGGAATCAATGTGCATTTTCAATAAAAATGAAAATCCTTTTGTCAAAACTTAGAATTTGGATAAGAAACTCCAACACAAAACTTTGTTTAAACGTTCAACATCATATACAGCAAGTTCCCAGCAACTTTTTTCTTTTAATATATAAATTCAAGTGAAAATTTAAATAAAAAATGAATAAATAAAAATAGCTTTCCGAGGTTTCACAATGTGAAAGTTCCTCCCATGCTGACACTTTGTTTGCACTTCTGAATTAATTAATGTTATGAGCAATTGTTGAAAAAAAACAAACGCTGATGCAGATAATCTGCAAAATACCAAATATCGGCCCCAATAATCTGCCAGGGTGATAATCTGTCGCCCCCTAATTCTGACAACAGATTTTTTTTTCGTTCTTGTGAGTGCTCGAGTACTAATAATATAATGCAAGTTCTCGAATATGGAAGTTAAAATGACACAGGGGATGTTTCAGTGTTTTATGACATTTTATTGACAAAATATAAACAGATTAATGGAGAGAATAATTGGCAGATAAACCAATAATAAAAAATTCTTAGCCGCAGCCTTGTTTTGTGTTGAGCAGAGAATTGTTTGCTGCTGGACTTCGTCAGCTTTGAAGAAAGATATTTTTGTTTTTAGGGCAGCGGCTGCTGAAATGTGAGCTTGTTATGGTCAAATACATCCAGATAATCAGTGAGTGGCTGAAAATGAACTTCGGGAACACATACGAAAGTTCACATGCGGTGCTGTGCTTTGATTACGAGCCTGGTGTGAGCGTGTGCGTGTGCGTCATGTCAGGCTTTTCACGGTAAACGACCTCTTCACTCATGCTGGTTTTGTGTCTAAGAGCCCATTTTATCCCAGTTCCTCACACACCACATATGTGCGTGTTATTCAGAATATGCTGACTGCGGCTGGAAAACCTCGTGGGAGCCTATTAAGCAGACAAATCCTGGCAGCAGTCTTTTAATGTAGCTAGTCGCAGTTAACATGTGAGCAAGTGACATCAGGTCTGCTCACCGTTGGGCCTTGAAAAATGCCAACTGTGCTGAAAATGTTCTCAGAAAAGCGTTTGCCATAGTCCTTAAGTGGAGCTGAGGTCTCTTCGTCATTCATTAAGAAGCTGCAGGTGTGCTGATGGTACTTTTCTATTAAAAGCTGATGAAAAATCCAATTAAAAAAAAAAAAAGGCATATTGTTTCGACTGAACGAAATGCACCAAAGCTTACTGAATGTTTTTTTTCTGTTTTTACAGGGGAGCCTTCTCAGTGGTGCGCAGATGTGTGAAGCTGTGTACAGGACAGGAGTATGCCGCCAAAATAATCAACACCAAAAAGTTATCTGCAAGAGGTAAGCGCACCAATATCTCAGGATTTTTCTGCTAAATCCTTTATAACACAACATACACTGGAGCTGAGACTGATGTGCTGGTCTCAAACAAAAACGACTACTAAAAGTTCAATGCACAAACATAAAAGAGTGACTCATAGTTCATAGTTTCTATGTCCCGGCGGTCACCTCTCCACCTACAGCGTAGACGGTTATGTAAGTGATATCTAACAGTAATTACCCTCTCAGATGGCGCTGCGTAGGACAGGATTTTTATCACATTGGGGTCTGTGTGTGAGGAAAAGAGGACTATGGAGCAGAAGTTTTGACAGAAAAGTAGAAATGCAGCCACTGCTGTACTGAAATGGCCCTGCAGTGGGCTATTTTGAGCACCAGCTCCAGCTTTTAAACCGCCCTGTTCCTCAGTTATACTTACTCTGGTTGAAGGATTCAGGTTAGGGCTGGGTGATATGGCTTAAAAATAAAATCAGATTTTTAAAAAAAATTAGTTAAAAAATAAATTCTGTCTTTAGAAAAAAACAATCACAGATGACAAAGAAATTACTAGAAACACATTTTAGGCAAACTGGATTTCTCTTCTGTTAAAGATGACTGAATTTCCCTTTTGGGGTTAAATTGCAAACTGCAAACTGTAGTTTCAGGAGAGTGGGAGTTGTTTACTTTTGTACTGAAGGCTGCAGACATTTCACAAAACACATTCACATTCATTTATCTTTATCATTTCTTCAGTGATATGCAGTGCGACTGCCTCAGTAGCAGGTTGCGCCGGGTCGCTTTCCTCTGTCGTACGGGACACAGTGGGAAAATGATCCGGCTGATGTGGTCTGCTTTGTAGCGGGTGTTTGTGGGCTGACGCGGTCTCAGTTCTCCCTCTCGGCCTGCGTGCTTCTGTCTGAGATGTTGAAATAAATTGGTTGTGCTTCTGCCTTTAGTTGTAACAGCTTTTAAACAAACTTTGCAGCGGGCTGTGGTTTGTTTGAGATCTGACGCCGCAGCACTGAACCAGATCCAGATGACAGACCAGACTGTGCCTTTTTTGGGAACAGACTCTTCATTGTCATTAACTCTTGCTGTCATGTTGTTGTGTGTGTTTGTCTCTGGGAGGGAAGCGCGGGGGGAGAAGGCGCAGCCCACTGTGAGCTACGGAGGCCCGAAGGGAGCGGCGGAGGAGAAAATTGAGATTTGTATTTTAAAAAATCATCCTGAACCACAATTTCAAATAAATCGATAAAATCGATTATCGCCCGGCCCTAATTCAGAGGACTTAATTCAGTGTTCAGTGTTATTTCAATGTGTGCTACAGCATTACATTTAACTAAAGCAAGATGACAGTCAATATGTTTAAATATTTAATTTCTCCCAAATTAAGTGGCTAAAAGATTTTTTCCTCTTCTTCTCTCCCCTTTTGCTTTTCCTGGAACTTAACCATTAAATGATCACTTTGGAGACAAAGATATTGCAAAAGATTTGTGTTCTTTAATAGTGATTAATACTGAATTTGGTGATAGGAAGTTAAGCTCCCTCTGCTGTGTCACTCACTTTTAATAATTGGGTGAAGCTAAAAGCTTCATCTTTAACGTACTCACACTCTGAGTGGAGCACCGACCCATTGCATCGCTTTCGACTCAGAGAGTATGAGCTGTAGAGTAGAGACGATATAGAGTCGGCCACTGCAAATTAAACCATTTTAAAAACTCATTTGTTCCTATCTCGGTTACACTTTTTATCAATGATGCCTGAGGAATCATGTTTTGTATGGTCTTATAGTGTTTTTTATTACTGGGTGAGTGCAATAGGTGTTATGTGCAATGTGTGCACAGTGTTGTATTAAGTGCAACTGGGATTATGTGCAATGGTACATGTGACTGTTGTGTTTATAATGTAATGGTGTGATTATTGTTTTTATTGTAAGTGTGGAGGCATTATCTGTGCAGCACAGTCCAAGACAAAATTTGCCTACAGGGACAATAAAGTATATCGTATCATATTTCATCGTATTTCATCGTATTGTATCGTATCGTATCGTATCGTATCGTATCGTATCGTATCGTATCGTATCGTATCGTATCGTATCATAGCACACTGCATCATATAATATCGTTTAATATTTTGCTTTATATCAGTGTGCCTTAATAATGTTTGACTGTATAATCTTATAATAATGTTATGCTAAAAAAAGATCTTTTAAGCACCCTAATTAGTATCACATGCTGTGCAGTCAGTAACAGTTTAAGCCAAAGCCAAGGCTAAATGCCATGACCATGAAGACCGATCCGGCACTGCAGTGGTCGCTGTGGCTCTTCACACCATCACTTGCCCAGTGTAAATCTCCTGCTGCCCCTCCAGACTCGTAACTGGAGCCCCACACCCGAGGCCCTGCCAGGTGGCAATGCACTGATACTTCACTGTTACCCTGCCTTCACACACACACGGACACACACACATGAACACACATAAATGGGGCGACTGCTTGTGTGTGAAAATGTCGAGTTTGGTGGAAGAGACATTTGAACCGATATTAGCGGAGGGCATCAACCGAGAATATCTGGTCATATCTGTTTCGCTCTCGTGAGTTTCAGTCTCAATCAGGACTGCATGATTTGTCAGTTAACCTTTTTATTGTGTCAGTGATCCCATCTGTAAATGTGGATGTTTCATGAAAGTCCGCTCTGTTGTGATGTGGAACAGGGATAGACCTTGTGTAGACGACGAGCAGAGTTGTCTGAAAATGTGAGACTAGAGAATGCAGGCACTTGGAAACAGCGTGGTGTTAATAAATAAATTAGATGATGTTGTAATGCACTTTTGGCGTTGTATTTCAACAGACTATTTCCAGCTACTGCAGACATGATTAATAATAAATATTGCTACCTTGACTCATAAAATTTTGTGCAGTGAAAATACAAATGTTATTTCTGTTTTACAGTCGTTAAGATTTGTGATTGCTGTTTTTCAGCTGTTTCAGCTTTCTTCAGCCATGACTGAAAAAGAAATCTGTAAAGCAGGTGTAATTGACATTTTTACTATATCAATATATTAAATGACAGTGTAATTAAGGGGTTGGTCATAGTGATGAACCTACACGCAGCTTCTCTTGGCTTTACTGGAGTAAGTTTGGTGCACAATTTTACAGTTTTTTTCCGCTCTTGCTGCTCTCGTAGCCTGGTAGTGTGTAGTTTTTTCAGCAAAAAACTACACACTACCTGCTCAGTACCACACAACAAACAAATCACATTTAGAGTCTAGCTTGTGAACATAGTGGAACATTTAGCAGTGAAAGAGCCAGAGGAGGAGTTGGTAGAGACCAAACACTGAGCAAAAAGAAGCAAATGTTGGACTTAAAGTTGTCAGTTGGGCAAAAACACGACTCCGTGTGAATGATAATGTCCAGTGTCTGAAATGACTTTTTGACTCACCAGCAAAGGTGGCTGGTAGATTGAGAAAATCTACTGGCCCAGTATATCTTTTTTTCAACAGCCAAAATAATGAATTGCTTTTTTTGTTTCAAATATACATTATTTTGTTTGAATAGTATGTTTCATTGAGATGATAATGTATAATGTTGAATACAAACGTTAGGAAGAAAATCTGATTATTTTAATATATTGAATGGCTCATCACCACAGCCTCAGCGTGTGAATACGTTCCTTCTGATTAGCAATTACACTGATTAATGCAGGGTATATGTCTTGGGCTTTTATTGTGAAAGGAAAGAAAAGAAGAAGTGGAGCTAATGTGCTGCCGCTGACAATATGGGAGGCAATAAGGAGTTTGCTTGGTTAAAACTGCGGGGTGTTATTATTCCATTACCTTCATTAGTACGGCAGCAATGCTAGTTAGAAGCAGAATGGCGGCAAGTTGTATTTTGCTGATCAGCTGATGTCCCGTATGGCAAACGGTGCAGTAGCGCTCAAGACGGTCAGGTGTACAGACGGCACAGGAGCAGCTCAGGAGCAGCAGAGCTGTGAGTCCCTAAATGACGCCAAAACAGGAAACTTTCAGCATAATCTTAATTACATGACTATTTTGGCACAAACATTTACTTGCCAGCGTGGTGGATAACCTTCTGAATTTACTTTCCAAACAGAAAATCTATTTACATTTGGCTCTTGGTGGATGTTAATTTGGGACCCTGAAATTGTCTCTTTGTAACTGCTGGATTTGTAAACAAGCAACTGTTTGCTCACAAGTTTGGCATATGAATTTAAAAGTGTGTTTACGTTCATAGCTTGTTTTTTTTTTTGGCCAAAAAATCAGTTATTTTAGTTTTGAATGGCTCTGCTCTCCCAAGTTTATGTAGTTAAAGGTAGGGGCAGATATTTGACATTTTTTTTAACAATCACCAATAAAATCAAGTATGAAAAATTGTGCATATTACACTCAGCCAACACCAGGGAAGGCAGTCTGCAAATGCATGCAAAGAAGGTATCAGCATGAGAGGACCTTTTGCTTTGTGAAACTTTAGGGAACAATTTTTATTCATTCATTTTTTAAATTAAATTTTCACTGAACTTTATAAAAAAGAACTTTCTGGGAACTTGATGTTAAAAGGTTCAGTTTTGATTAAACATTTGCTGAAAGCATTTAAACAAAGTTTTGTGTTGGAGTTTAGTTATATTCCAAATTCTCAATTTTGACAAAAACATTTACACTTTTATCGTAAATGCAAATTGGTTCCAAATTTCAGTTATTGATCTCATTAAGTACTAATAATCAGTATCAGTATCTGCCCTGAAAAACAGTATCGGTCGACCCCTTGTTAAAAGTGAATGTGTGGCATGTTCAATAAGAGTTTCCTAAAGTGTACATTGTCATTTGAAGGCTGTGCGCCATCATCCCGGGCAGCTGTTATGTCACTTTTGTCACATTTTGACTCAGTGTCAGTGCAGCGAGCTGCTTTTAATGAGATTTAACACATCCCAGATTATCCTGCTGCTATTAGCATGAGGCTGACTGTTAATCCCAGCAATTGGCTCTGTGAGACCTAAAGCAACACACAGACACACACACAGAATAAATAATTCACCTTTACGTTGTGCTATCATTGGACCTACATGTTTCACTCCTCCTGCTTCATCAGAGTGCAGCTGCTTGTAGATTTCTACGATATTTCTCAGGCGCGGTGTGATCTCCCCGGTTCTACGTTTGATAGCAGGACTGATCTGACCTGACTGGGAGGTGCGCAAGGCTTGTGGTGCACTTCCTACTAATGGATGAGCCATGTTGCATGAAACAGCAGAGCGGCGTCAGAGCCGGCAGAGCTGCTGCATACTACCTCTACTCCAGGTCCTATTCATAGCTCCATGACCTATCTGACATGGGCTGCTACAGCCAGCTTTTACGGCTGTCAGGAGGACTTGCCGCTCTACTTTAGAAGTGGGATTTGTCATAGGGCGTTTTGGTGTTGTGCTGTTTGTCAGGCAGCAGGTAAGGTCGCTGAGCTAAGAGACCCGGTTGCAGTGAATTAAGAGGAGCGTTTGCTTTGGACCGGCAGATGGAGATGGAGCCGCGGGGAGGGAGGGGTCATGTGAGAGAAGGCACCCCAGGCACTTGGCAGCTGAGGGCCATGCGCCTGTACGCCTACATGCCTTTAGCACGGGACTCTCATCTGACTCTCTCTTTCTCTCTGACACACACACACACACACACACACTCAAATAGATATTCAGACGGACATAAATGAGCAGACAGTGATGCACCGGCTCAACTGCGCAGTGAACTCTATCAATAATCTCTTACAGCTTCAAAAGCAAAGAATAAAGATTTCTTGTTTATTGCAGATAACATTATTTGATTAAATTTAGATTTTTATTTCATATATGTAAAAAAAAATCATGAGTGGACAGACGGAAAAAAGTAATATTTACAAAATACGTTTGTTCAAAACACTTAAAAAAAAACCCACCTGTTCAAAGGTGCTTTTAATGTATAATTAATGTCATATGAACTTTAATGTTTTGCCTATTTTATTGTGTATTTTAGTGTATTTTATTTTATGATTTTTTTTTGTCTTTGAGTACCTTGAAAAGTGCTCTATAAATAAAATGTATTATATTTATTATTAAACCTTAGGGCCTGCTTTAATATCATGCACACTTGCATCTCTCAGAACACAAATTGCGCTTTTCAGAATCAGGCTTTAAAAAATATTCTACAAATGTATGATTTTCTACTATCATTGAGGTTATTTTTTTTTAACTTACATCATTCCTAATCATAAGTATCAAATACAGAATTTTAACCTTTTAGATACCAGGTTTTTGTATTGATGCCACTATGTTTTTTGATGAAAACAAAACAAAAAGAATGATTTTCAATGTATTACATGCAAAGTACATTTTTAAAAAATATATTATCACAGCCGGGGTATGTCAATGATTTGCAGTAACATTGATTTTTTCGAACTGCAGTTTGAATGGGTTTCAGTGGTGCATATTTTGCACTTAACAGTATGAATTTAACAATTTCGTTAGCGTATCTCAGACTTATTGTTGCGCTGAGCTGGAAATTTCAAGATTAAACAAAAATACACTATCTTGCCAAAACGTTTGCTATATGCATGAAAACAGCCGAATAAAGAATGCAAAGCGCATACAATGCACCTAACAGTCCCAAATGTCAAACACTTGATGACTTGGTTTGCACACTCAAAGGACTGAGAAGTACAAACCTATTTAACGTCGCCCCTCGTCCAGCTTCCTTATTGAACCTAATGAATTTTCCTAACTCGTCTAAATATAGTATCAATTTTCTTTTATCTTATTTCATACAAAAAAAACAAAAACGTAGTAACACACACAGCCAGGGTTCTCTGTGTCGTCCAATCACCCCAGCCTCTTGAAGCCAGGAAAAGGTTAATGCCTATCCAACACATGTCAACAGGAAATGTAGGACAGGTCTGTTGGGCAAGGCTTCCAGCCAATCACTGAGCCTGTTTGCTGGCTGTGATCTCTGGATGGAGGTTGCCAGAGGTTGCTGTATGGCCTTGTAATGTATCTCTACAGAGACTACTACTGGAGAGGAGTTGTGTATCTTTTCAGGTGTGTGTCCATATGCGTGTGTGTGTGTGTGTGTGTGTGCGCGTGTGTGGTGTTTGAGAGATTCAGCTGCAATGCAGTAGCAGCAATCTGACCTGGTTTTGGCCAGCCAGCTTTGTGTCAATGTCAAATAAGCAGGACAGATGTAGTCACCTCAGTCGACTACGTGTTAAACATTATTATAAAGTCAAATCATATTCCTTTTGAGTACACGTAAGTACTTCTGTGTGTGTGTGTGTGTGTGTGTGTGTGTGTGTGTGTGTGTGTGTGTGCGTGTGTGTGTTAGAGGTTGACAGATTATCGGCCTGGCCAATTATTGGGACTAATTTGTGGCATTTTGTTACTTATCTGTATCGGTGTTTTGTTTTAATGATCGCTGATAAAAATAATTGTAAAACCACAGGGATCTAATTTTATTTATTCATTTTTTATTTAAATTTTCACTTGACTTTAAACAAAGTTTTGTGTTGGAGTTTGTTATATTCCAAATTCTAAATATTGACAAAGATTTTAATTTTTATTGTAAATGCTTATCGATTCCAATTATTGGTCTCATTAACTACTAATAATTGGTATTGGTATTGACCCCCTAGTGAGTGTGTGTGTGTGTGTGTGTGTGTGTGTGTGTGTGTGAGTGTGTGTGTGTTTGTGAGAAGTGGAGAGCCATGTAGTGAGAAAACGCCTGTTGCTTATTAAAAACCACATGAAATTTTATACTTGATGTTCTCAGTATATTTATTTTCTATATAAAACCTGGGACAAGCCACGATACATCGAGTACATTCGATATATATCGCCCACTTCTGCTTTACCTGAACGTAGATATTATGTCCCTCTGTTCTGTCGTTATTATAAATGTTCAGGAAACAGACGGCTGCCTCCGGACTTCTCTGACCACAGTGCAGTTCAACATTTCCCAGCAGGCTCGAGTCGCACTGATGCTGCGAGTCAAATGTTCTGAACAGCGGTTATATCTGGCCGTCTTTGTGGCTGTCTTTTTACATCTCCTCCCCTCCTGAGACTTCAGTCCTCACTGGTGATGATTAACCCAAATTCATTCCTCTCCTCTCCGCTCGCCCGTACGCACAGACAGAGTCGGCTGAACGCTGTCCTTGGGTTATCTCGCTCAGTGAACACAGTGCTTCTGTTCTTCTCTGCAACCTATCTCCTCCTGCTTGTCCTCTTATCTCCACTTCCTCTCTCCTTCCCCTCAGGACCAGTCCTCCTCCTCCTCCCTTCCCCAGCACTCTCATTTCTTATTTAACCTGCTGCATCACCAGCACAGGATTGTTATCTGACTGCCTGGCTGTTTGAATGACTGAATGTATGAATATTTGAAGCAGCCTGCACTGCCACGTTCCCATATTCGCATAAACTCATTACAGGCAGCGCGGAGCACGGAGGTTCTGTTCTGATCCCAGCTGTTGGCTACAAAAAAACAGGATAACATGTTTTTGCGTTTATGAGAAAGGGCATTTTGAACATGTGCACTTCTTGAGGGATCTCTTTCACCCTCAGGGCCCGCTTTAATAGTACACACACTCATATCGCTCTCTACACAAAATGCGCTTTTCAAAATCGAGCTTTAAAAAATGTTTGTAAATACTTTCTACTTTCATTTAGTAATTTTTTTTCAACCAACATCAAACCTAATCAGAAATACCAAATATTAATTTATTTTCAGAATTTTTACACTTTAAATTCCCTTTTTCTTGTCATGGTGCCATTATGATTTTAAATTTAAAAAATGCAAAAATGCAAAAAAATAATTAATTTCAACATACTTCAAGTAGTAGAGTAGAAAAGTAGATTTTTTAATAACAGTCTGGGATATGTCAATGATTTGCAGCAATGTTGATTTTGACAGTGCACCTATTGGAGTAGCATGTATACTCTGCAGATGCCAAATATGGTAATAAACTATGTCATTAGGTGGAAAATAGTAAAAATGACAAATTCCAAGGAAAAAAAAGTTTGAATATCAGTCAGCTGTGGGATCAAAAACTGCGGTTTGAATGGGTTTCAATGGTGCACTTTTTGTACTTAACAGAATGAATTTAACAATTTTGTTTACACAGTTTGTTTTAGACTTCCATTAGGAACTGAGCTAGATTAAACAAGAATACACATTCTTGCCAAAATTTAATTTAATTTATTCATCAACACAGTCAAAATTTTCAAAAAATTAAAAATTAAAAATGCGTAAAATGCACCAAAGCGTCCCTAAGGGTCACTAAAAAAACTCTGGCTATAAAGCTGCTGGAAGCACAGCAATGACTCACTTAAACACAACCTGGTTTCTTATTTGTTGGCCTTGAAATTTGTTCTGCAGATTTGCAGACCAAGTTTTGTCACGATACCAAAATTATGACTTTGATATGATACTTGCCAAAATATCTCAATACCAATACTGACATGGTGCCAAGGCAGAGGCCCAAAATATTAGAAAGTAATTTGACTAAATAGACACCAGAAAAAGCTCAGTAGAGTGCAGACCTCTGCCAGAGAGGTGTATTTAGTCATTTGTTTTCAGTCTATTTTCGTGCACTACAGTGTACAGGCTAATAATTTTTCTACATTTCCAGTTAATATGATAGATGTTTACTATTTTCACCCTCAATTAAGTTGTCATTTATGAGCTGTTAAGTGCTTTCTTGTTTGTTTGTTCATACATGTAGGTGTGTTTTTAACAGTGATAGATCTGCATAGGTTGAAAACATTTTATACAGACGGCCTTTGTGGTGACTGTGGACCTGCCCTGACTGTGGGCTTTGTAAGCTAAATCGTGCCATATTTCGCTTTGTGCGTGTGCTCTGTGGACAAGCAGTAGAGGGTCGGCAAGTGCACTTGTATTTTAAGCCATGCCTCTCCAACTATGCCTGCAGGGCGTGGAAACAGAGCGATGCACACACACTCAGTAGAGCAGTGTGTGTGTGCTGCGAGCGAGCCGCTGTCACACATCGATTCAACTCAGGAAATATAGCTTTTATTAAAACACTGTCGTACTTAAAGTACTGAGTAGGGCTGGGTGATATGACTTTAGAATAACATCACAATATTTTTAGGCTGCATCACAACACACAGCATATATCTCAATAGTTTTAAATCTTCAAACTACTGTAAACTAAAATACATTATTAAATGAACTACAGGTACAAATAAGTAGCTGCTGCAATAAAATGAAGTTACATTAACTACTGTTATGATAAAGTTTAATAAAATACTGTTATAATATTCAATAAAGTGAAGTATATTGTTTTTTTAAGTATTCTTAAAGTGAAGTTACATAAAGCATTGTTCTAATTAAATAAATCAAAGCAGAACCCGGGGTGCTTTTATTTTGAAGGATTGGGCTCGTCTCGGCCAAAGTGTTGATATTTTCCCCACATTCGGTATTGTTTTCAACCTCCTCCATGTTTGTTTGTTTGGTGCCGTGTATTGTGTAGACGCCCCCCTCGGCCACGTGGACGGACACAAAGACGTAAACAAAATAAACGATATTGTATGACGTGAAACGATAGATGTCAACGCCGTAACCCACAGCCCGACTAATAAGACGGGAGGACTGTACAGTTTTTAATGGGTAGGATACTTTTCCACTGTTAGTCTGCCATGAAGGTATTAGGCTTGGACTGTTTCTTTATTCATCAGTCGAAATTTTTTATTCAGAACTACAGCTGTAGGAGCATCAAATAAGACGATGATACCTGAGAGCATCTTGACAATTCTCCACGCTTCCCCTCTCCTTTCGGTTATCTCACCCAGTACAGACAGTGAGCCTTCTTTATGTGCAGTACTTGTGAAGAGCAGCTTTTATAAAACCTTGTATGAGCGGTCTGAAAAGGCTGATTGTCAGTCATTCAGCATGTTGGCTGTAGCTTTATCTCCCATTGATCCGGCCAGCCTGAGACCGCGGGGGTAAAGCCCCTGAGTGGTGACCTTCCTTGTTACACAGGAGGTTGGTGTATTTCATCTTAAGTCAAATCTCCAGCTTTAAATCCCCAGGTAAGTTCTCGATGACCCCATGAAGTGCTCCAGTTTCAGGATCTTAAGTAATAGCGTCATTGCAGAGAGGCACAATTAATTTCACGTGTTATCATTTTTATTTGCTTGATGATAACAGAATAACGCTGTCTCAGCATTATTGAAACAGCAAGATTTATAAACTGCGTTTACTTTTAGAGGCAATACTCATAATACCATAACAAATATTATGGCAAAATAACATTTATTATTTCCCAAAACATAGTATGTCAAACACAATATGCAAAAAAATCTGGATGTATTTTGCAGTGTAGACATCACAGACTTTTGCTGCGTTCCAGATCGCATACTTTTTCTTTTTAGTTTTAGTACGTACTGCAGCTGCCCGTACAAAGTACATACTGTTGTATGCAGTATGCATGCAGTTGACATACTTAACCATTCTAAGGTAACATTCGTTCAAATGTTGGTTGCCATTTTTTCACTCATTTATCCATTTAGCTTCCTGCAGTGATAGTATATTAAGATATTAATTGTACACACGAGTCGCAAAACACTTACTTACTTACACTTGAATGTGCTGTCATCTGTCATTCTGTCAAACCAACTGGCATCTGTCAGTGAGCTGTCAAATGTTTGTGCTCTCTCGACTTTGTTTATATTCGTGCGACACACCGTGACGCATGTGATGCATCATCTGCTGCACAGAGGATTGTGGGTCAGAATAGCCAGAAAAGCATGCTGGCTTGCATATACTGCAAAATGTAGCCGGGTGTAGCAGTACATCCTGGTATTTTTGGCATACTGCATACCGATTTCAAATAGATTCAAATACAGGAGGTGTAATTTCAGGGTACTCCAGTCTGTTTTGCTAGTGGCATATTATGTTATGAAAGCAAAGTGTGTATAAAATTATGCAGGTTTTATTATGTACAAGCTTTTTTGTTGTAGAAAACGTTTCTCCCAAGTGTCGGGAATCTGAAAGTGAAAAAAAATAAACATTGTAATTATTGTAGTTAGAAAAAATTGGCACACTTTTCCAAAAAAAAGTCCCATCATGTTTTGCAGTTGTTTTGTGTATCCCATTATCTGTGCCATTCTGCAAAGCAGCACCTATCTATGATGATGCTGCAGAGGGCCACATCACACTCCTGACACTTCAGAGAGGGCCCTGATTCTCCTGCCTGCTCTGCCTGCAGTCAACACAGAGTTTACATCCATATGAGGCCCTGCTGCTTGTTACACTGTCTCCTGATTTACCCTTGTCTCATTATTATTATTATTATTATTATTGTTATCATTATTATTATTATTATTATTATTATTATTATTATTATTATTATTTATTATTATTATTATTATTATTATTATTATTATTATTGTTATTATTATTATTATATTATTATTATTTTAGGGGCTACCACTGTTTATTCTAATGCAGCAGGTGTTGCCAATAACACAGATCGATAGATACAGCAGGATTCGGCCAATCACAGTGCAGTTTGCTTTAGATGACGTGTACATACGTAAGCGGATANTACTATTATTGTTATTATTATTATTTTAGGGGCTACCACTGTTTATTCTAATGCAGCAGGTGTTGCCAATAACACAGATCGATAGATACAGCAGGATTCGGCCAATCACAGTGCAGTTTGCTTTAGATGACGTGTACATACGTAAGCGTATACAAACCGTCGACTCGTCTTCCGATTGGTGGACAAGACCGAAACAAACCTCTGACCTCTCCAAAGGAATTATGGGAAACCAATATGGCGTTTAGCATGGATGCTAATGTACGTTTATCATCGAAATATGGATAAAATATGGACGGAAGACACCCAATATCGGATCTGTGTTATGGATTTATTGAAAAAGGTCCCGTAAAAACACCCCAATTCCCAGAGTGGATAGAGGAGCTTCTAACAGAGCTACGGTGCGGCGGAGGCGTCACTCTGAGCGGCAGAGCCGGCAGCTTTCACCGGCGACAAAAGTAAGACGATCCGACAAGCAAAATTATTAAGACTTTTCTAAATAATAAGCCTTTAGAGGGTTAAGAATAGGCTGTATTTAATAAATATAATCTATAATCGATGTTTAGGATTTTTGAATCGATTCTGAATCGTTAAAAACGAGAATGGTGATTCTTATGTGAATCGATTTTTTCTCCTACCACTACTAAATATTGTTTTAGTGTGAGTAACGCGGGGTTTAATACCTACATACCAGGCCAAAGATGGTGCCTGCTCATTCAGGTGGACTTGGTGCCTGTGCCAACGAAGTTTTCTAGCTTCCGGGTTTACTTTCTTGGTATGCGGCTGAATATGTGCAGAAGTTTTTCCTCCAGCTGCCAGTTTCTGTTCGGATCAGTAATTTCATATCGCGATAACGATGTGGATTTTAAAATCGCTTTTCTGGGCTCGGAAGAAAGTTTCACAAATATGAATCATCCAATGCTTAAAAATTAAAAAAGAAAAAGATTCATAATTGCCCTTGTTTGAAGTTTAAAGTGTGCTGTCAACAGATTTACAGGCTTTTATAATAGTGGTCTATGGGGAAAATTGCTTTTTTTTTTAGGTCACAGAGATTTTTTTGCTCCAAAACCGCAAGAAACCATTGAGAAAAATTGGCTGCAAGACTGAGCAGCTCCTGGGGGCCTAATTCCAGCCGGCGTGCTTTCTGGCTGTTCTGACCAACAATCCTCATTGAAGACGTCTCTCTGAGTGAGCCGCAAACAGATGACAGTTTGTTGGCAGCTGATTGACGGTGCAGTGAAGTGACTGATGACCAGTCTAATGGTTAATAATGGGAATATTACATAATGCATTTGTTGGCATTTTTTAATATTTATGCAGTTTCACCTTAGGGGTTAAACATTGTAAAGTAACAACAGCAAAGCTCTCTAGGCTGACTGCTGTCTCTGTCGAGCTTGGCAAATGGCGTTTCGTTTTGTCTCCATAGTAACAGATACGTGCAAGAGGGTCAATGTTCAGGGTGAAATGTTATGAAGAAGTCCTGATTGTGTGCATGCACTCTTTGTGAGAGCAGCTGCAGTACCTCCTGAAAGTAAAAAGAGTAAGCGTGCGATTCTTAACGCCCCCTGCTTATTAACAAAGAGGATGATGTCCTTTTTAAATTGATTTTTAATTAATAAAATACATTTAATTCTTTTTACCATCACATCTATCCATATAGTTTCCAGTGCAGGCGTCAGTCATGCCGTCCTACAAATATGTGTAGATGACAAATGCCCAGTTAGACCATCTGCTAGACAAAGCTAAGATGAACCGTTGCGTTCACTCAGAGCCAATTTTGTTCCTGCAGAGTAAACGTCAGCAGATGCCAGAGACAGAATGAAATGCGATGCCTGTGCTCATGGCATGTTTTCTGCCGTTTGACATTGTAGTATGATGGATAACATGTCTGGGAGCGTTCAACACAAGCATGTGACATTTGGTCATTTTTAAGATGTGGCATTAAGCCAGTCAGGGTGGATTCAGCTGGAGGGAGAGCGCGGCAGCGCAGTGAGGAAACTGTAAAGGTGTCATCCTTTAGTAGCAACCATGTCCTTACTTGGGTAAAAAATTCCTGATACGTCTTTCCCAATGATTAACAAATAAATCGTTCAATTAATTTCTGAACATACTGGTAAGCTGTGACGAGATCTTCATTTTTAAAGTTTAATCACATTAACAGTTTCTGAAATGCAGCTTGTGAAACAGGAACAAACAAACAAACAAAAAACATTCAGTGTGTCCATAGCTGCCTCCAAAAACCAAAATGAAAAATTGAAGAATGAATCAAAAGTGTGAGAAAAAAACAAAATAACAACAAGCAATGTTGTATTCTTTAAACAGAAAGAGAGCAACCAGGCTTTATGCATACTAATCGCCCTTGCATTTTTTTCCTCCTTCATCCTCCTCCTCTGCTCCCCCTTTGACGCTCCCCCACTCCTTTCTCCGCCTCGCTCCTCTCGTCTTCTAAGACTATAATCACTGGGCTTACACTTCACTGTCACTCCTCAACGCCAGCGTGAATGTGTGCGCTCGTGTTTTGCCAGTTTATCTGTGAGCTGCATGTACTGTTCATGTGTAGATTGTGTGTATATGTGCGTGTTTTTAAGCCCATGCAACTTGCTTGGGGGGGGGGACACATGCATTTCCATGTTTATGCTAACTGCTGTGCTCTGCATGCCTGCACACACAAGGTGGTCCACCCCCTTGTGTGTGTGTGTGTGTGTGTGTGTGTGTGTGTGTGTGTAAGATTGCTGCCTGCTTGATAACAATGGAATCATGGTTCACTAGCATCATTAAGCTGTTATATAAGCGCATGCACACACACGTAAATAATCTACACACATACTTGGTCTTCTTCGCAGACAATAACTTAGTAGACCTGTATTCTGACGCACAGGGAATGATATTATAATTATGTTATTCATACCCTGATGTATTTGTTCTGTTGGAAAAAGGAAAAAAAGTTTCTCACCAGTGTGAAAATGCAGTGTGGGAATATGGAAAATCTGCATGCAGATTTACAGCTATGCACACTGAGTTTGGTCAGATAAATAATACATGAATAAATATCTTATTTTGAGAGGAGAAAGTGGCGATGTCCTTCTTGAGAATGAAAAGAGGAAGATTGTGGGTCTACCCAATATTTGAAGTGCACGGAGCATGGCGAGTTTCATTGACTGATTTGTTAGCAATATTAGCGACATTACCATCATATCCCAGCTGCTGGGCGATCTGCACATATTGTCCTTTTTTTGGTTGGTGAAGTTGTCATCACAGCATCATACAGTTTGGGTGTTGAGAAACCAAATCAATGAGACGTTCACCCATTTTGGCAGTCTGGAGGCATGACATCAGTTAGAGCAAAGGGTTTCATCGGTAAAACGTCTGTATTTTGGCAGGCGGAAAACTGATGAAAAGGAGGTCCATTTGATTTTTTTCCCAACACAAATGTACTGCAGAGCCCACAAAATCCTTTTTCTTATTTTTTTTTTCTTATCTTATTTTTTTGTGTGAATTTTACAAAAAAGGCTACAATAGAGCAAAATCTAACAAAAGAAAATTAAGTTATCAGTCATGTTTTTTTGTGGGCTGAAAATGTTAAATTACCTGCTTTAAGTTTTAGGGACGCATAATATTGGGGTTTTTTGCCGATATCCGATATGCCAATGTATACCAACGGTTTTGTTCGTCAACCAACGTGTATATCGATATATCCACTTTTTTCCATTACCTAATTTTCGTGATCATCAACTCTTTTCTGTAGTGCAAATAAAATCATATTATGCATTCTGTTATTGTGACTGCCCACCAGCAGATGGAGACATGAAATAATAATAATAATAATAATAATAATAATAATTAATAAACTTTATTTGTATAGGACCTTTCATGCAAGAAATGCAGCCCAATGTGCTTTACAAGAAAGACATTAAATGCACCAATGTTTCACATCAAAACACATAAAAGACAAAAAGATTTCATAAAACCTGCATATAAAAATACTAGTTAAAGTAAGATGAAATAAGGATAAAAAATTAGTGCCCAGAATGCATAACATAACATTGACATAACTGACATTATTAATTAAAAAAAAAATAAAAATAGAGAATACAAAATGCAAAAAAAATAGAATGCTTTTCACTGTATATAATTTTTAGGGCTGGACCCGAATATTCAGCTATTCGTTCATTGGATAGGATAGGATTTGGGTTTTAATTCAGACACACAATATTCTATTTTTATTTGTTTATTTATCTATTTATTTTTTGAGGACGGATGTTGTTTCAGTGTTTGTGATCTTGCTGTTGCCTTCAGTGTGTCTGTTTGACTTCAAGGATGCACACAGTTTCTTGCATTCAGACACTAAATGCAAACATAACTTTTGTTTGTTTACAAGTTCGCTCTGTAGGGAGCCTTCAAGTTAATGCGATGGCAACTCAGGACTTTTTTGAATGAATTTCTTCATTCTGTCATCACCAGTTGTTTGGTTTGAGTGGATTTTACAAAATATTCTCATCCCAGCACATATCGGTGTCTAAAGTTAAAGTAATTAAGCCTATTAATTGTTATATGTTGATGTAACAGCATCCACTTTTATTGAAATGTTTGTTTTTAGCTGTATATTGAAATGGCACAACAATGGCATGACTATAGAAAGAAAAACACTGAAGATGATATCATATTATACATCCATTGCCCCAATATTAACATCCTACCTTCGCTGTGATAGATAGATACATTGATTTTTTTAATCTCGTTGTTAATGTTTCCATCCATCTATGGAGATACTCTTCAAAATCTCAAGAAAACCTGCAGAATAACTCATCTTATTTCCGCTATGTCAGATTTATGCCTATTTATAATGTGCATATTGTAGTTTATTTGTCACTGTGCTTCGTAACTCAGACACAACCGAGTGTGATTTTATCAGACTTTGAGATTAAATGTCTCCACAGTATTTTGACATTTTCACATTTAACCCGATTGTCCCTGCAGGGCTGCTACAATATCAGGTCATACTGAGAAAGTGTATTTGCAGTCAGATTTTAAGAATAACTCCTCATTATCTCTCTCTCTCGTTCTTGTTCTCTGTCTCTCTGTCGCCCTTCAGATCACCAGAAGCTGGAAAGAGAGGCTCGGATCTGTCGCCTGTTGAAACACCCCAACATCGGTAAAGACATTTGTGTTCCTCTTACTGCCAACATCTGTCCGATTTAAAGAATCAAAATGAAACTCGTCTACTACCACTTACTTCAGAGTGAAAACGTTTGTTTTTTTATTGTTGTTTTGATTTAGCAAAACATCCATTTATTACTTTTTCTTATTAAGTATATCACATTACTGCCACTTTAAAGTGAGATCAATTTCTTTGTATTAACTAGAATTATTCCCAATTAGCAGAATAAAATATACTAATACACAAGTGTAACCTGATATCCGTATATATGTGTGTGTCGAGTAGACCCCTTCATTAGCAGAACCCCCCACTATTTTGTAAATATGTATAATGTAAGACTCAACTATTATGGCTCCCTGTGGTACGTAATACATAATATATACTGCATAAACATACTGAGAATTGTGTAAAAAACTCAAGTTTTACACAAACTTCCTGCAGTTATTACATCATCTTCATTTTTGTGTTGCATGTGTTTGTTTTTTTACCTGCTCCTTTTCCGTTTTTGTTCTGTGAAGCACTTTGGGCTGCATGATTGTATAAAAGGTGCTATATAAACAATGTTTGATTTAATCTGAAATTTAGAGAGCACACACAGAATACTTATAAAGGTAGGAGTCGACCTATATTGTTTTTCTGGGGGCAGATACTGATTTTAGTAGTTAATGAGACCGATAACAGATATTTCGACCGAAAAATAAAAAATCCTTCTGTCATTACTTAGAATTTGGAGTATAAAAAACTCCAACACAAATCTTTGTTTAAATATCTTTAGCAAATGTTGAACAAAAAATGAAATGTTGATCAAATTAACAGCAAGTTCCCCACAACTTAAAAAAAAAAAGTCTAGTGAAAATTTAAATGAAAAATTAACAAACAAAAAGAGCTCCCTTAAGGTTTTACAAACTAGAAGTTCCTCCCATGCTGACACTTTTTTTTAAACTTGTTAATTATTTAATTTTATTCAGCAATAACTAAAATAAATTGCAGATACAGATAATCTTCAAAATTCCAAATATGGGCCCGTAATCAGCCAGGCCGATAATCTGTTGATCCCCATAAAAAAGGCAAAAAAGCACAGAGCCAGCCCCACACACCCACAGCTGTCAGCTACCACACACACATCGAGATCTGTGGGAAACACTGAAAAAATAGAAAAAATGATTAATATGCAGAGAAACAGACGTTTATCTGTCAGTCTTTTTTTATCTTTCTTCCAGTTCGTCTTCATGACAGTATATCAGAGGAGGGATTCCACTACCTCCTGTTTGACTTGTAAGTTATCCTCCTCTCCTCTCCTCTCCTCTCCTCTCCTCCCCCCTCACCAACCATCACTGACGGTAAGCGCACGTGTGACAAAAGACATCACACATATCCTGGAAATGAGATCACCGGGGAGAAAGAGAGAGAGAGAAGAAAAGAAGCATGAAGGAGTGAGAGGAGGAGGAGGAGGAGGAGGAGGCTCCTCTCCACTTCTCTCCTCTCCTCTCCTGTCCTCTCCTCTCCTCCTCCTCTCCTCTCCTCTCCACTTCTCTCCTCTCCTCTCCTCTCCTCTCCTCTCCTCTCCTCTCCTCTCCTCTCCTCTCTCTCCTCTCTCTCCTGTCCTCCTCTCTCTCTTCCTCTCTCTCTCCTCCTCTCTTCTCTCCTCTCCTCTCCTCTCCTCTCCTCTCCTCTCCTCTCCCTCTCCTCTCCTCTCCTCTCCTCTCTCTCTCTCCTCTCCTGTCCTCTCTTCTCTCTCCTCTCCTCTCCTCTCTCTCTCTCTTCTCTCCTCTCCTCTCCTCTCCTCTCTCTCTCTCTCTCTCTCTCCTCCTCCTCTCTCCACTTCTCTCCTCTCCTCTCCTGTCCTCTCTCTCCGCTCCTCCTCCTCTCCTCTCCTCCTCTCCACTTCTCTCCTCTCCTCTCCTGTCCTCTCTTCTTCTCTCCTCTCCTCTCTCTCTCTCTCTCTCTCTCCTCCTCTCCTGTCCTCTCCTGTCCTCTCCTCTCCTCTCCTCTTCCTCTCCTCTCCTGTCCTCTCCTGTCCTCTCCTCTCCTCTCCTCTCCTCTCCTCTCCTCTCCTCTCCTTCCTCCTCCACCCTGATTCTCCACCCTTGCCTACATATACAATTACATAACTCTCTTTCTCCTATATCCCCCCCAACCACCACCCACGCCCTCCACATCCATCTCTTGGCACATCTAGTTTCCAAGGTAACAGTGTGGGAAGGGGGAGGATCGGGGGGGAAGGGGGGACGCCGTAGGAATCCTCGCTTTATAGCCTTCATAGACCCCCCACCTCCCACCTCCCCCCTCCCTCCAATACAAGTATCCCACTATGAAAGTCTCTGTATGTGTGTCCGTGTGTGAGTGTCTGTGTGTGTGTGTGTGTGTGTGTGTGTGTGTGTGTGTGTGTGTGTGTGTGTGTGTGTAGGGTGACCGGAGGTGAACTGTTTGAGGACATCGTAGCCAGAGAGTATTACAGCGAGGCCGATGCCAGGTGAGAGCGCAGCCTTCCCTCCTTGTATGTGTGAAAGGGCTCCTCCTTGTCCTTATATGGCCTTTGTCTCCTGTTGTCTTCTCTTGTTTTTTTTTTTTGTTTTTTTTTTCTTTTTATGTATTTTTTCTTTTCTTTTGTGACTCCGCTCTGCTCTCTTTTCTACTCTTCGCTCCTCTTTTTCTTCTTTATCCTGTCCTGTTTTCTGCTCCTCGCGTCCCTTCTCTGCACGTTTTCTTGTTCTTTGCTGACTTTTTTCTGTGTGTTTTCACTGCCCTCTTTTGTTTTATGTTGCTTTTTCTTGTCTCTCTTGCTAGTTGTTTCTCTTTTTTTCTGTTAACTTTCCATTTCACCCCCTTTTCACTCTTTTCTTTTTAATTTTTCACCATTCCTCCTCTGTCCATTGTATTTTCCTCTACCTACCGCACAGACACAGGAGCAACATCAAAGTCCAGGTTCGACCAATATGGGTTTTCAAGGTCGAAGCGGATTTTCTCATAATCTGCTTTTAGGTTTTTCAAATCTGAAAAGTGTGGTGCCTGTTTATTTTGGATTATTCAGTGCCCAGTGTAAGCAAAATCGGCAATGAAAAGGAGTTAAGAGTCTTCAAGTTCCCTTTCAGAGTGCAGCACGGCTTTTTGGGATCTTCATTTTACGTCTAATGTCTTTTAGTCAAAAGGAAGAACTATTTAACACAAGGAAAATTATTTAGATTCAAACATCTTGAAAGTCTCCCTCAACTCAAAAATATGTTTTTCTTACATTTACATCCCCTGAAAAGTCTGACCTTGACTCTGCCGACTTGTATCTGTGCATTGTTTGTCACTGGAGAGGAGTTTCTGCCGACACCGAGCCCCGTCTATTTTCCTGGATAATGCAGCTGCTCAGCAAACACTTCAGAGACAAAAACAGACAGTTCAGAGCTGAAGAGTTGAGAAAGGATGTGCACCGCGTTGCTGTGCATGAAAGTAATAACACCTGTGGGACAGCTGGCATAAAGCAAAGGATCAGATCGGGCTCTGTAGTTAGGGATGGGGATCGAAAGTCGAGTCCTTTGGGTCCTATGATGTAACGTTACATCTTAAGTCGAGTCATGTCATTTAAATCCAATCACTGGTCCGCATACATCGATGAAATGAGGTTGGATAAGGTTTCATTGTGATGTCTTCAAGGCCAGCTTAGTAAAATTACTGTTAGGCGACGGTAAATAAAGCCTCATCATGATGTGTACAAATATAATGTCAAGAAAGAGAAAACTTAGTTTATGGCGCGAAACTTGAATAATACAGTTGTTTGGGTGAGAAACTTGTTTTCCCAGCAATATAAAAGACACTGTCACTTATTTAGCAATAAAAAAAACAGTTCTGTTCATCAACATATCAACACATTAATACACTGTCGTCTCGTCTTTCCACCAAATAATAGAGAAGTGTCGATAGTGGTATCGATGAAGACTCAGATGGTTAAGGAGTCTTGATAATAATGTCAATATCAGTAAAAATTAACAATCCCCATCCCTATCTATCGCTCGATAAAGCTGATCCCGATCAGTTTAAACAATCCATGACTGGCTCAGATATTGATCTTAGATATTTGGGCGTCCCTAGTAAATCTGCCAGTTTGTATAACTACTCTGTGGGAAAACCATATTAGACAAAGTATTTAAGTACTTTAAAACATGAGCTGAGGGGGACTTTCAGTGTGTCATGTGGCAGGAAATATAGACTAAATTAGAAATTGAACAATAACACAGGAAACTCTGAACCCCAGGACAAAACAATTACTTCTAGCAATAAAAACTGCATAGTTTGTCACAAATAAAGCTGTGAATATTTATTTCTTTTTTTAATTTAAGTTTTTATTGGAGTCAAATTAGTACACATCATACAGCACAGCAAACTGACATTTTCTCTCTTTTTTTGTTTTTGTTTTGGACAGTTCAACAGAGATAAATTACAGTAGATTTATTATTATTGTTATTATTATTATATCATTTATTATTAATAAAATTATTCATGCAAGCAAACAACAACAGTAGTTGTTGAGAAGCAACCAAACATAAGGAAAGAAGGGAAGAAAACAAAGTAACAACAAAAAACAAACCAAAAAAAAAACCCCAACAAATATAAAAAACAAAACAAACAAACATCAAAGTTGTGAATATTTTTAATGATATATACAAACTCTTGTTGGTCAAACCTTCTTTTCTGTGATCCGGTGAGCTTGACCGGTGCAGGTGGTCCAGCGTACACCCCTACACTGTTATGTCGCCCCCTTCATTTCCCACCCGTGCCTCCCTTTACTCAAACACAGGAGAGATAAAAACAAGTAAGCAGAACAAAACAAATTTCTCCGCCCACCTGTAGTGTTTGTTTGTGGAGAGTCTCACCTTCTTTCCTTTCATTTCTTAATCTTCATTCAGCCCTATTCTTTACTTCTTTATTCACGCAGCACCACCATCACCACCACCCATGCTGTTTTATATCTCACTCCCACCACTCGTGCTGACTCATCGACACACACAGTTCACTTTTTTAACCAATGGCGGAAGAGGAAATGGAGTAGTGGGGGGGGTGGACAGACAATAGACTGAGAGAAAAGTGAGAGAGATACTTGAAAATGACAGTTGTGGCGTGGGTGTTAATCCATTCAGCAATGTTAAAAGTGAAAGTGAATAGTCTGATGTTGAAATTCGTGCCAGTGTGGCGCGGTAAATGGTTCTCTTTAGCTCTCGTCTCCACTCCAAAGCTGTTTGACTTGTAGCTTGAGAACAGTGAACTCAGGTAATTTGAGCTAAGTGTTATCTGGCTAACTGGATTTGTAACCACTTTAATTTACATTAATTCAAAATGCCCAAGCCTTAAATATCAGCTGTTTTGCATTTGAAGATGGATTGATTTTTTTAGTTTCCTGAACTGGAAAAAAATCACATAAGATCATCTGGCTTTGCCTGGAGATGACAAAATAAACTTAGTTACTTAGTTTCCACTTATTTCCACAAGTGGAAACGTCCGTTTTGATTTTCTTGGGCAGAAAGTGATCCCAGGCCAGGTTTGCAAACATGAGCTGTAGTGCACAGCTGATGTCACCCATTGCTAGATTTCTGGGTAATGAAGTCCTTAAAATTCAATTAGTCTGATTAGTCTGTTGCATTAAGTATTAAGGCAACACCCTTGCTCACCTTATAACTGCATTCACACTTTTTATGCTTCTGCGCCGGCGATAGCCAAGGCCGGAGGCAGTATGTTTACGGGCTGTCTGTCTGTCCGGCGCATTCTTGTGAACGTGATATCTCAACAACGCCAAAAGGGAATTTCTTCAAATTTGACACAAACATTCACTTGGACTCAATGATGAACTGACTAGATCGTGGTGGTCAAAGGTCACAGTGACCTTGCATTTGTCTTAGTCTTGTGAAAATGATATCTCAATAACACCTTGAGGGAATTTAGTCAAATTTGACACAAATATTCACTTGGACTCAATGATGAGCTGATTATGTTTTGGTGTTCAAAGGTCATGGTCACTGTGACCTTGCAGCCGTCTCATTTTTGTGAACACAATATCTGAAGATGGCCTTTAGGGATTTTTTGCATGTCAGTTTGCGTCAGTATAACAACATTAAAAAAAACGTGTTTTCTGTTTTAAAAAGTATAAACAGAGGAAGACAGCAAGTACTCACCTGTCTTTTAAGTTGTTAAATCTTAAGTAAGGTCTTGAGCGCACAGCTGATATTCTTTGTTGTTTGTTTACATGAGTGCACAGCTGATTGGTAGAGTGGTTTGTTTACATGATGTTATAGAGGTGCATATTTAACACATTCAGTGTTGACAGAGAGAACTGTGGCAACAAAAAACAGTGTTTTATGTACTGTGTTATCAAGTAAAGCTGAGGCCAATATATGAGATTATAATGTAATTATACTCATCTGTCATATGTACATTGTAAGCAGTGTAACAGCTATGGCTGTGCTTTAATATTGAACTCTATTTTTCTATTTTCCTGCAACTTGAAGGATCTGCACAGCTGCAACAGATTTTTTTTGCCCTTTAATACCTGCAAACAAACTTTCAACTGTGTCTGGGTTAATCACTCAAACCATGAGTGAAAGTGGTTAAAATTTCTTCTGCAAGTGGCTTTTACAAGGCAGTCATTAATTTTCTAAAAACTGTGCTCAAGGTTCAGGATTTCAGTTTGCTAATTATCTGGGAATTTTGCCTGTTCGTCTCCTGTGTGCAGAGGAGGACAGTTGTTTAGTCAAAACTGCATATTTAGTAGTCTCCAAACACTGCCAGCAAATTTCTCATTGTGCCTGAAGCCAAAAAGCTCCAGTTCTGGCTTTGGTCCAGTCATTTTTGCAAGCTAACAAAGGCGTGCAGACACAGTGGACTGTAAACTGCATCCCTCTCGTGGCTGGTTTTGTTGTCTGTTTGATGAATGTAGAAATGTGTCTGTATCTGGTAATAATGTAATGATTTTAATTATAATGATAGTTACATAGTAGTTTGGGAATTGGTGTAATAATATTTTACTGTGTGTGTGTGTGTGTGTGTGTGTGTGTGTGTGTGTGTGTGTGTGTGTGTGTGTGTGTGTGTGTGCACGTGTTTAAGCTGCCATGTACCAACAGTATTAATAACTGCCCATATAAACCCCCTAGTGATCGCTGTCTTTCCCACCCACCTTGCAACCCTCGCAGTACTTATCCTTTGCTCCTCATGCGCGTACACACACACACACACACACACACACACACACACACACACACACACACACACACACACACACACACTTTTCCTTCCCCTCCCCTCCCGTCTTTGAATGTCAGTCATCCAGGCCAGCCCTTCCCGCCTCCCACCCTCACTCCCTTGGAGACCAGTAAGAATTAGGACTTTAATTAGCTACGATAATTAGTCTAACACGCACACGTTCTCGCACTCACACGGACCCCAAACTGTGCTGCATCACACCTTGTCGCCCCCTGTCACAATCTATCAGAGTTTCTCCTCAGTAGTGTTTGATTGGATGGAGACCGTTATGAGTTGGGAGTAAAATACACCTGAAGCTGAATCAAGGATTTTTTCTTCACTATAGGAACAGACAGACTCAAAAGTAGAGAACCATAAACACAGAACTGTTGATTTAATAAGTTGTTTTTTATGCCTCCGTGGTGGAGATGGCAGAGGCCAGAGGCACAAACGCTCGAGTGGACTCAAGAATGAGCTGATTCGATTTTGGTGGTCAAAAGTCAAAGATGAAGGTCACTCTGACCTTGTCAGTCTCGTTCTTGTGAACATGATATGTGCACACCTTGAAGAAATTTCCTCAAATTTGGCATGAATGGCCACGAGGACTCAAGGTTGTACTTATTAGATTTTGGTGGTCAAAGGTCAAAGTCATGCTGACCTTGCCTTCGTCTTATTCTTGTGAAAGTTATATTTCAAGAACACCAAGGGGGGATTTCTTTAAATTTAGCACAAATGGCATTCACATGGACTCAGTGATGAGCTGATTAGAATTTGGTGATCAAAGGTCAAGGTCACTGTAACCTTGAATCTGTGTCACGCCATAATTTGTGTTTTTTGTGAATGCAATATCTGAAGATAGTCTATAAGGAATTTTCACAAATTTGGCACAAATTTCACTTGGACTCAAGAATGAACTGATTAGTAACTGGTGGTCAAAGGTCAAAGGTCAAGGTCACGGTGACCTCATACATGTTTTTAGCCATATCTCAAGAACAATCTTGAAACTGTGCTGATTTTATAGATCTTCTGTGTGTGAAGCATCCATGTCCAATGCAGAGTGACTGGTGTGTGGAGGCACGGACCTGTCTCCCCCCGTTTATTGGTCTGGTGTTGCGCAGTGCATTCTGGTAGTTGTAGTTGTCTTTAACAATATATCCTTTTTCTCTAGTTTCTCTGGTCATGGAGCACAAATTTTAAAAGCATTTGCGTCTCTCGACTACATACATCCTAGTTTTATTATAAGGCCATTCTTCTCCAGCAGTGACATACTTCTTTAAGCTTCTAAGTGTTAACATGAATAGTTTATGCTTTACTTTCTATGGTAAATAATTTTATCTTGTTGTTTGTACATATATTTTTATCCTTGCGTTTATTTTTTGTTGTACAGCACTGAAAACATTTCAGGAAGCAGGATTTTTCCCCCCATTCTGATTCTGTTTTGCAAGTATTTTTACACTACACACAAGCTTGGACATGTTTTATTTCAGGACAGTGTGTATTTTAGTATTGAAAGCACACGCAGGCATATGAGAGGCAGAGAAGGTGCCCTCTCTTGACATACAGACTGGCTCTGTGTTTGATTTTCCTCCCTGTATCTCTTTACTTTCCTGCAGAGAACAGTTGGACATTGTAGCTCAAAAAGCTGAGCAACTCACATTTTTTTGGCAACTGTGACGAGCGCTGCATTTTTTTCCCTCTTTGCCCCACCAGGCGTCCATAAACAGCCGACTCCCTTGGATTGATATAATGGTTTTGGACAGTGAGATATTTGAGGCGCACAGAAACGAGTGTGATGGAGATGCTCTTCTATTTGTTAATGGCGTACACAATGGGTCACAATCAGGTTAAGTCACGCGTCCATAGAGTTTCTCATCACTTTCACCTCATTTATCCAGACGTGTGCTCAGCACTTCCCAAACAGACAGCCCTCTTCCGCAGGGAGCTGAAATGAAAGTGAAAGTTATCTATGTTTTCCTCAAAGCCAGACTCCATTGACAAAAACATTAATTTTACCTCAGTGAGCGAGGGGGCTGCTGATCTGCCACTGCTTTGATCAGTAGTTTGTGTCACTGTGTGACTTTAGTGAATCCAAAATAACCTTTTGAAACACCGAAGTCACACAATAACACAAAATAATAAGGTGATCAAGGCAGACCAGCAGCTTCTATGTTCACTGGGGTAAACTTAATGGTAACACTAAAATAAACTGATGATATATTAATATCTGGATATTGTAATATCATAGGTGTTCCCTTTTCTTGGATTTAAAGTCTGCATTAAAATAATCAATTATTCCTGAACCTACCAGAGTGTTTTAGCTGTCCTATTTTTTGCCTTTACTCACTTAGCCATTATATCCACGTCACTAATTATTATTTAACAAAAAATCTCATTATGTAAATATTTTGTGAAAGCACCAATAGACAACATTTTTTTAAAGATATTTTTTGGGGGGCTTTTGCCTTAATTGAAGATAGAATAGCTTAAGCGTGAAAGGAGGAGGAGGAGTGGATGACACTCATCAAAGGGCCGAGGCCAGAATCGAACCCATGGCGAGGACTTAGCCTCTGTACATTGGGCGCATAGGGCGCCTCATCAATAGACAGTCTTCAATATCCTGGCAATATTGACATCAAGGTATTTGGTCAAAAATATTGCGATGTTTGATATTTTTCATATTGACATATTCTATGTAATGTTGAAAAGAATAACCATGCAGCATATATATTCCAGCAGCACCCCTAATAAACGGTCCAGCTCCAAAAATATAAAAGCAATACATGGCGGCGGATGGTTAAATTATGGCGTGCCGCCTAAAATAAAGGAATGTGTGGGGAAACTGTGTTACAGATTAAGGTTTATGAACAGCAAGTGAATGCAGTCAATAAAAAGTTGTATATCTTTGGTGTCAAATGTAGCAACGTAAACATTTGGGTTTTTTTTTTTGTACAGTGTGTGTGTGTGTGTGTTTGTGAGAAAGCATGCACATATTATCTCTCTCATTCTCTCTCTCAGTCCACCCACTAACGAGACACTGTGTGGGTGTGGATCCTGCAGGCTGCCTGTCTCTTTGCGCCTGCTATTAGTCACATATTGTACACATTACACTCTCATTGCACCAAGTTACATACACACACACACGCACACACACACACAATAGAGTGAGGTAGGTGCATGTGTTTCTCACACAGTGATGTGTTTTGCTTTTAGTGATGGAAAAATAGCCTGGCGTCAGCCCACCAGTCCTCTATGATTCAGTTTCATCCTATACATAAGTGTTTCGTTTCTGTCATGTATTATTATCTCTCTTCGCCCTTCAAAAGCGCCTCCTCTTTCACAATCTGTCACCCTTTTTTTCTTTTGGTTTCAGCCTCTCCTCTCCTCTCCTCTCCTCTCCTCTCCTCTCCTCTCCTGTTGTTGTGATTTTTGTCTGGCAGGTTGTTCTGCTGTGGCTGCTCTTGTCTCTCATCATGTTTAAAAAAGCAAAACGAAACGTTTTTGTCTCCTCCACCCGCATTTATCCAACCACCCCTCCCTGTCCAACGTCTTTATCTGCATCAATCGCCCTTTCCTCCTCCTCCTCCTCCTCCTCCTCCTCCTCTCATTTCACCTGACGTCTATGTCACACGCCCTCCTCTTATCTAACCTGCCATTTTCTCATCTTTAATTTTGTCTCATTCATCTTGCATCGGTCCTGCCCATCACTCTTTTCACCTTATATCCTGTTTCTTCTCCTCCCCCCCCTTCCATTTCTCCACCTTCATCCCTCTTTTCACCTCCCTCCACCGTCCCTCCTCTCTCTGTTTTGTCTTCACAGTCACTGTATCCATCAGATTCTAGAAAGTGTCCATCACATTCACCAACATGACACAGTGCACAGGGACCTGAAGGTTAGTATATGTAGAGGAGCATCTGCATCCCTGCTTCCTTTCCCTCCTTCCTTCCTTCCTCCTCCGTCTCGTCTGTTTGTGTCGTCAGTTGCTGCTCTAATGTCCGCCTGTCCGACTTGTCTCTGGGTATGTTCTTATATTTCATTTTTGCTTTTTTATTATATGGTATATTTTTAAATTGGGGGACCCTGGCCTGCCCCACCCACCCTCCCCGCTCCATCTTCCCTCCCACCCGTTCTCTTTACAATCATTACACAAACCGCTATGAAACTCCTGTTGCACTGACTGTCGACCAGATCGATCAATGAATGAGCCTTCACACACACATACACACATACACAACTACAGGGGTGCAATAAATATCCAGTGTTTACACATGCCCGTACGATTATCAGTTTCTCCCACCAGGCTAGTTACAAGAAGCCATAGTTATATTTACATCGATTTTTTTCTTCTTCCTCCCTCCTCCCGTTTCTCCTGCTTTGAGTCTGTTAATTTATTTTATTGATCTGTGTGATTTTTGAGAAGGCGCCATTCAACATCAGGTATATTTTCGTATTGTTTAGAGATTTTGAACTGAGAGAAAAATGCAACAAAAGAACTGAGCTGCTTTTTAAATCAAATTATTTTTTATGTTTTATGATTATCTTAGAAGCTTCTTCTGAGCTGCTGGTAGTTTGCGTATAAAGATGCTTTTATTAATTATTCCCCAAGAAAAGTCTGAGCAGTGTCATTATAAAAACTCCTCTCCGCAAAGTCACTATGGTAACTTTTAGGCTAGTGCTAAAATAGTACTGCTACCCCTTTTGATGAAATCAAACTCTCTTGCGCACACTCAGTTGACACACATTTCTAAATTCTTATTTGTGATTTTGTTATTCAGTTTAAAGTGTTGTCATACACGCCACACTTACATGCACACCAAAATCTCCCTATTATTCTGAAAATGACAATATATTGGTCATATGAACAGCATATTCCATTTAAATATCTAGACTTAGGCTGTTTTACAAATTTAACATTTTACGATTAATGCATTTGGGGTATGCTGAAGTTATTCGGGTTTTAAGAGCCTTATTTGGGCGCGTGCACAGCCAATTCAGAATACGCGTCTCAGCTGGGTGTTGTACTGCAGTTTGTGACACACGGCCTGTTGTCTGTTTGCGGTCAGGTTTGTGCATTTTAATGGATGCGTTGTACACAAATTTGGGCTTTTTAGTTTTTTTTGATGTGCTAAACAGCGACTCTGCAGCGACAGACTGTTTCTGTCACCAAAATCACAATATAATATTGCTCAGTATATTGTATATGATGATTCCATAATTGAAGTTATCAGCTGTAATGATAGCGATGGAGTTAGAGTAATAGCTGTGGTGGTACTGTAAACTGATGTTATTGTGGATACATTATTTAGATCCTTTGATGGCTACTATTGAGAAGATAATAGTAAAAATGCTGTTGTTTTTTTTGTACTTCAAGCAGTGCATTTATAGCACTTCTTTTTATTTACCGTGCACTTTTCATTTGAAGCACATCTCAAGTGCTACAGACTGTGCAGCTGTTTATTAGTTCACAGAAATAAGCTTCTTAAAACTGAACAATTCACCAAACAGGCTAAGTGCTTATTTTTTCTGTTATCTGCACCATCATTTTTTTTCTAGAATTGGAGTGAAAAACAACAAGTCCTGTTTGTTGCTGTGATCTGTAGACCTAATTATTCACTTCCTCTTTGAAGAATACTGTAAAGTGGGGTAACCTGTTAGTTTGCAACAGAACTGTAAACAAACATTTCTTATGGCAGATTACATACATACACAGAGGCACTGCTTATACACAAAGTGTGAATAAAGCTTGCTTTTTATAGAAGGTGTAGTAAAAACAAAAGGTGAACAGGAACACTACAGAATGGATCTCAAAATAGAGCAAATATTGGGCGTGATATCCACGGTATGACCACCCTCAACTGCAAACACACACAGGACCGTTTGCGATGAACTCCCTCCATCGAACACAAACACACACACACACGCAGAGGATTCTTACCCTGCCGGTTACAGAGCTCAACAGCTGACAAAGTGGGGGGAGGACAGACATGAACACACACACACACACACACACACACACACACACACATGCACACACACTGAGCTGCATGCATACCTGCATGCATGCTAAGAGTGTGCAAGAAAACACGCACACATTTCATAGATGGAAGTCACTGTAGCCTCGACCGCACATTTACAGACACATGCAGCCACATGCTCGTGTTGGCTTTTAGTGATCACCTAGTACACACACACACACACACACACACACACACACACACACACACACGGCTCTGAGCATTTGGTCCATAGATGTGACCTGGCTAGTATTTATTCATTGGGAGACCTTTAGAAACAAGACACAGGATTCTAATTTATAGCCCTGAACTTTACAGCCATGCCAGTCCATCTTACTCTCTCTCTCTGTCTCACTTTCTGTCTCTCCCTCTCTCTTGTTTCTCTCATGTTATAATATTTCGCAGACTCCTCCTAAATTCCAACCTATTACTGTAAGTCAGCCTTCGAGGTCCTGTGTGTTTGATGGAGACTGCCCGTTTTGCAGCTCAGTGTCTGAATTGTTAGGCTACTAGTTAACTGATTAGTCTTTGTTGAATCACAAGAAATCTTGCACTCAAACAAAGCATAATGCAACACTTGCATTTGTCTAAATCTTTAAATGAGTATAGTATATATGAGTATATATGTGGTGTAAAGTAGGGCTGTAAAGTGATCGGTTGCTCGATTGGTTGGTCGATTTTCTCTTGCTTCAACCAAGTGTTATTGGTCGAACAGTTGCTGGTCTTACTTAAATACGGCCGTGTGTCTACTAGGCTCCTGACGGTATGTTTTTCTATACTGTAGTGAAGACAGGCATTCCTCTTTCTATTACACTCATTGTATGAAGTGCACAGCAGGCACCACCAGAGCAGATTTTGCTCTCTATAGATGTAACAGGCAGCTGAGCTGAAGACGCAGTGACACCTGTTGATCGAGGAATAAGTTACAGGACTGGAAACATCTGGCGGTCAGCAGGCAGAGAGAGACCTTTGGGAAAAACAGGGGGATTACCAGGCTGAAATTTCAGAAAGGTTTGAATTATAACGTATAAAGTTATGAAATATATTTTCCCAGATGAAAATGACTGTTATGGACCCTTCTCCACTATGATTGAACAGCTGGTGACAGTGACAATCGCAATGTTTTACCCTAAGTTAACCATTTTTCAACTCTTTTTTGTTTTTTAATCCAAAAACGAACATATAATCAGAGAAAACATTCTTTGTGTGATTTACTGCTGTCGATTTATTTTGCTGAGTCTTCAAAAAGACATTGTCGTTAAAGGCTGGATTACAAAGCTTCTGAAAGGGTCACACTGAAGCTCTTGTTGGAACGGCGGGATGGCTAACATTAGTTTCTGAGCTACAAATAGTAAGTGTCTCTCACATGCAGCGTTACAGAGATATTTCACATCAGTAACATCTTGGTGTACGTGACATCATCAACCCCAGAGTTTATTTTCCGATTATATAATAATGGACATCATATTTAATTTTCACTCAAGGCATTCCACTTTCCTAAACAGAGTTCACTTGTCTGGGGTATGTGTTAATGTCCAGCCCTGTGACAGGAAGAAAAACACTTTGGTGGACAAACAGCATCACCAGTTGGAGTCTAATCTGTGCACTGTGGTGATTTAGTAAATCTAGAGGTAACGCACAGATTTTTTTTCTCCCATCAACCAATTGATTGGTTAAATCAATTAGAATATCAGATTTTTTTGGGTGAAATACAGCCCTAGTACAGCGCAAATCAATCATCTAGAACTAAATAAAAAATTAACATACTTCTCTCACACAAGTCCAGACACCAGGACAGAACAGGCTTTTCTTTTACAAGCAAGTGATATCAAGAGGACCACATAAATAATGCAAACTTCAAGGCCACATGTAAGATATAAAACACTCTGTGTATATAGTTTGTTGTAGGGTGGACTTTTAATAAATTAAAAGAAAAATGGCACAAACCTCACTCTAAACTTTTATGAACCATGACTTTGTCAGTGCACAGGAAGCGCACATGCACGGTCAGGCTTGTATCTACACCTGTGCTTTTGGGAATAAAAGCACAGGTGCTTGTGTTCATGTGTGTGTGTTCATGCTGCATCAGTCCACACCTCCCACAGCTGGACCCAATGTACATGGCCCATTGCGCACATGTACGTCTTGTTTGTTTCATCATATATATATATATATATATATATATATATATATCTGTGTCTATATATATACATACTGTATAAACTGTTATAAACTCGTTATATATCTTCCTTCCCTGGTTTCTGCATAGAGTCAAAACTGAATCATCCCTCAGCATCCCTCACACAGTTTTTGGGTTTGATTTTTTATTTTTAGCGCCTGGTAGTGTACTGAGAGCCAGGTCAGATCCTCCTGATGACATGAGCTCAACACTCTCTCTGTATTAGTCTGGACTCACTGCTGCCCCCAAATGATTTCAGTGGGTGGGAGCACTTGCCTTGACAAGCAAACTCCATCAGCCGCTCCTGGTATAACAGATATTGGCAAAAAATCCAACATCATGCATCCGTAATGACGTGTACCTTGTTGACAACAATCCCAATCAGGTTTTCTCAGTACACTGGCATTACCAGCATATTTTGCCATTTGTCATTCAGCTGGCAGCGTCCTTGTTGTCTGTGTGAAGCATTGTGAACAGTGATTAGCAGTTTTGCAGCATCTTGAATCTGCTCAAACAACAATGAACATTGGATTTGTACAGGGGAACATCTTCTTCACCACCAATGGAGCCAGTTGATAAATCAAGCTTTTGCCAAATCCAGTCAGAAAATTGGCAAAAACGTCTTTTCCTCTGAGAAACTCTGCGAATGCATCCTCTTGTTCTTGTTAAATTGTTGTGATTGACTCTATTTATGTAATAACTTCACTCAATGCTGTGTTAACTAATGTTAAAGGTAGTGCTTGATACTTTGAGAGGCGCCATTAGGGTTAAGCAAGCCTGTATTTTGCGTCTTTAAATACAACACAGTCGTAGTAACGTTGTCAACTACAGTGTGGATCCTTGATTGGCCCAGAATGGCTCTCACTGGATTTTAATTTCTGGACAGCAGCGAGACCAGACTGATACAGAGAGCGTAAAAAGAATTTTGAGCTTACGTCATCAGGATGGTCTCATCAGGCGAGCGCACTGACATCAGAACGACAGCTCTTGTCAGCAGCGGCCAGCTAGGCCGGCAGTAGACATGTCATTGATCCCAGACACATCTCTGAAATGTTATTAATTGCACAATGACTCACTCCTTCCCTTACCTCCTTCATCAACGCCTTCTGTGCACCCCCCCCCCCAATGGCCAGCCACATTCTCACACCCTCTTTCATCACCAGAGGCCCGCTGACTAAAACATAGAGGGATGTGGGGTATCTAGAATCCAGCTGCAGCCAAATGTAAAATGTGTTTCTCAGATGAGTGTGTCCATGGATATACTCATCTACGAATAATAGAGTATATAAGACAGAGATCACAGAGAATATCCTTTGTGTTTCTGCAAAAAAGATTGACTCAAAGGAATCTTCTGTTGCAGAGCACCCACAGTTATGCCCCTTTTAGACCAACAGTGCAACCCAGGGCTAAAGCCAGTCCCCAAAACCCTCATTAATAAAAAGTCGTTCATGACATCTGCTGCACTATAGTGTGTTTGGTCCACTTTATTCCCACACCAGCTATTTTATTCTGAGGCTATCTTTTATGTGGGAACATAAACTGAGGTCAGGTCAGTTTCTGGTTTTGTTGGTCCAGTCTGGTGTACAAGTTTGATTTTGTGCAAACCGACTGAACCTGCATTTGTGTGCCTAACTGGCTGTAGGTGTGTGTTGTGGGCAGAACTTCTGTCAGAGGCTGTGTTTTTATTTATATCTGTCGCTCGCTTTGAAAGAACCACAGTGAATGGGGAACGACTGATTCTTGAAGTTAAAATAAGAAATTATTTATACGACATGCTTATTTTACTTTGAAAACCTAAACAGAGGGTTGGAAGAAGAGCTCAAAATTTCTGCTAAGGTTAATGAAGATTGCTAAATACAGGCTGGGCTAATGTTACTTGCTGTTGGCTATATTGTATGTAATTTTTAAGTAATATCACAATTAAACACACATTTTCTTATTACTGGTTAGCTAATGTGGCCATGGTAGCTAACTAGTCAGAAGCAATGTAAGTGGATCAATTTACATAATGTTGGGCTTGTACTTAGCTGTGGGGCAGCCAAAGCCAATAAAATCTGTAAGTGTGGCAACAGAAGAGCCCTTTTAACCCATGTTGTACCCTTTAATCCCCTCCCAATCCTCCATCATACCTCCCCCACCTTCCCTCCCCACACCCCTGGCCTGTGCATGGGATTGTAGCGCTGCTCAGACTAACATGCGCCCCCCCCTCCCTCCTTGGTGTTTGCATGCAGTCATTGCATCCAGCAGATCCTGGAGGCAGTACTTCACTGCCATCAAATGGGCGTGGTGCACCGGGACCTGAAGGTGAGTGATTGGGATCATCTCGCTGTCCCTTTAGAGTGTGCCTAAATATTTGTGTAAAGGGGGGCGATGTGTGGGTGTGTGATTTGTGTAGTCTGTGTAAGTCTGATAAGTCAATGAGAAACTGTCTGTAATGTTTGTGGACATACTGTCACTTGCAAAGCCTCGGGGCTTAGAGGAGGTTTTGAATCATCTCATTCCCCTAAATTTTGGTACAATTGCTCTCTTTGTAATCACATACAATTTAGGCCTGCACAATACTTGGTTGTTGAGTTAGAGAGCCGTTCAGAGGTCGGCCAAAGCTCCCTCTACCCGAGTTATAACAGTCCTCACAGCTTGGTAGTGATCGCCATGAGACTGTTGCATACCACCTCCGAACTTTCTCTGGCTCTGCCCTGACATACACAGCCTTCAGCCCTGTGCAGTCACCTTCTTTTCTTTTTGTGTAAACACCACTTCCCTCAGTCTGTGGAGATTTCAAGCATGCAGTGCTGGTCATGCTCCTTTGTCACTGCTGTTTTGGAACAGGTTCTTGTCATTGCACAGATGGCCCATTTCTTTGTCAGTGGATCTATATAAGATGGCCCAGGAGGATATTTAATTTGACCTCAGGTTGATTTACTAGTCAGAGGAATATGTTAACTATTGATTATGAGACACGCTGTGTGGTTTGGATTGCCTGTATAGATCACTTAATGGCCCTAAGTGCCTCAAATGTGACAGCTCGTTTTCTGTAAACTGCCATCAATTGACTTGTGATGCTTTGATTGGCTGGCTGGCTGAAAGTCTTTTTTAGGGTTGGAAGTAAAGCGCCATACACTAATTTTAAATCGGCAACAAGTTGCTTGGAACTGTTAACTGCTTAATGGATGTATTTTGTGGACGTCTTTGGATATGCTACATGATTCGAATAGGTTTTGCTCTTAAAGGGATAGTTTGGATTTTTTAAGGTGGGTTTTTATATGGAACTTATCCATAGTCATTGTATTACTTACAGGACATAGCAGTCAGTGCGCCCCCAGTTTAGATAAACAGGCAGGAGTAATACCCTGGATGCTAAGCAGAGTGCTGCTGTGGATAGAGGCAGCAGCAAAAGGTATTTTAGCCACCTAAAAAATCAATATCTGTTTAAGTGTTTGCCATATTTAGAATATTGTAAGAACTATCGTAAGTGGCAATTAAAGCCATAATCATCAATGCCTTCGTCAAAGCCACCCCACTTTATTGATAAAAACAGTAATTTTACCTTGCAGAACATGAGAGTTTCTGTTTTTACCGCTGCCATGATCAGTCCATTTTCCCACTGGCCAAAATCCCATGAACATCTGGCTTTCGTATTTATTGGGAAACATTACAATCAGCCAATCAGCATTCTCTTCTGGGTTCAATGAGTAGTCAAAGGTATTTGTAGCTTCCTGCATCGATTGGCAGTGATAAAAAATACAACACCCAGTTGGACGGGCTAATTTTAGCCCATTTGCCAGCCCGATGCAATGGCAGGGCACCCCAAAATATTGTCCTTCTCCACCCAAAAAGCACGAAAGAATCGTCTAACATTTAGTCTGCATCGGGGCGCCCACTTGCACACCTGGTAAAGCGGGCACACAATGTACCAAGGCTTTGTCGTTTTTTACCCTCAGCCCTTTGCTGCATGTTAATCCCCCCCCGCTTCATGCTGAAGCTGCCTTGTTCAATAAAGGCCAAAAAAAAAACCCCAAAAAATAATAAAAAGTCTGCACCAACTTTGAGAGAGAGAAAATAAGTAACCATCATAACATTTTCACCGGCCTCCATACTTACTGTTTACTAACCTGTTTTTCGGCTCATCCGTAATGGCAAACATGACACACCAGACTAAAAACCACAAAAACAGAAAGGGATACACAGCTATGTACACAGCTCTGGTCTACTAGCAGTAGGAAAAGTCTCCATCACCTTCTTTATATCAGATTTCCGTATTTAAAAACTCGCACACACATGCGCTAATTTTGATGGGTAAAGGTTACTAGTTTGAGTTAGTTTGTAACTTTGGTGACTCCAAGCCAACTCTTTACAATACCAACAAAGGTAATGCACGAACAGTGGATAAGTGCCTTGTATAACCTCACTTTAAAAATTCCAGACTATCCCTTTAAGGATTTTGCTGAGCTTGAAATGCATTTTTAGTAAAATTGTACAGCAAGCAGTCGCCTTGTTTGATGTGATTGCTGACTGTGAACTGACTAACAACTAAACACAAGTTTTGCTTAGTCTGTAACTGTTTAAATTTGGCTTAATGCTGTGCTTGTGCAAAAGTTTCCACCCAAACAAAGCGGCTCCTCAAGTATGATGAGCTGTGTGTGAATCAGCATCAAAACAGACAGAAATGAAACTGTTTTCAGTCCTCTCGCTGTCATGTCTTGTACCTGGTCGTGTTTTTTGTGTGCGCATGATGTTTGTCACATCTTGTTTTGCATGATGCACTTGGTCTAGTAGGTCTTCTCTATGCAAATGTCAGTCGTGGCATTCCAGCGAAGGCGTGTTGTGTTCATCAGTACTGTTGTGGCTATTTCTTTATTTAGCCGACACGCCTATCTGGTTTCACACCCAAGCATCGGAGAGCATTTCATGCAATAGGTCATAGTGTGATGACTGAGGACAGCTCGGTGACAAGATCCCTCAAATAAGGAATTGGGTTGTGGCAAACGGCATAACAACACAGCAAACAAATGTATGTGTGCCAGCCCTATGTTGTTCAGACTGTGCAACAAGTAGTGTTTTTTTTGTACTTCTTTTCAGAGTAAATGTCAGTCTTAAAGGCAGTCTGACAAAAGTAATGGATATAATGGAAATTCTATGAACAGCTAGTAAAGATAAGAAAACAACAATACTTTAATCATGGCTGGAAATTGAACTAAAATACATCTACAACACAGTCTTTTTGACTTCTCTGACCCTTTCTTAACCTGGAGCGACGTCACTTTTCTTGTGCTGCATTCAGACGTCTTTCACAAATATTTTAACCTTTGAACCCTGTGCAAATATGTGCAGTCTTTTTAGCAACTTGGTGAGAAATGTTCCACAAATTGTGAGAAAATAATATAATTAGAAAATGATTTTTTTAAATAAAAGCTAGGGGAAAATTTCTAGAGAAAAAAAAAAAAGTTAGGGAAAAACTATATGTATAATCACCATAAATACATATTTAAAATTATAATATATTATTATTTTAATCATTTTTCCAGGTTCTCTTGTTGTTGTTTTTTTTTTTTTAACATTTTAAAAGTTACTAATTTCTTGCTAATTTTTGGGTCTTTTTTTTTGTCTCTCATTGCCTTCCCATATTATTTGGAAAATAATCTATTTAAATTGCTGAAGTTTCAAAGGGTTAATCTATTTATTTCAATCATACCTTTTCCAAGTTTGGACTGTTTAATGCTACCACTGTATAGGCAACATAATAGATGACAAATTTTGTAGAAGAGTTGGCATTTTTGGTATTTCTTTCAGCCAGTAGTATCGAAAAAATCCAAACAGCACTTTGCTTTAACTTAATTAATTAATTAAGTCCTTAAAGTTATGGTAAAATGAGTTAGTGCCAGTTTCTTTTTACACACTACAGCAGTCTGCCTAAATCCTCTTAATTGAGGGCTACATCCTGGCCACTTTCTGCAGGAGAGTTAGTGAGGAATCCCACAGCAGCTAGATCCTCCACAGACATAAACACAAGGGAAGAGAAAAAGATGGGAATCATTTCACTTTAAACACCCCACTCATGCACTGCTCTCGAATACAGCTTTCTCTATCATCCGTGCACCCTCCCTCTCAATCAGAGCAGTTGCCAGTCATCCTCAGCTGTGTGCATGTCTCAGTATGTGTGTGTGCCACAGAGATGGAGAGGCATGGAGCGCTTACATCAAAAAGTGATGGCGATTGCTGCTGTTACGTCTGAACATGCGGCCTGGATGTTTATGCACCTTTTTGATGGAAGCGCATGCTTCATCAGAATTTCCACCCACATCCGTTTTCACGGATTATCTTACTGCTGCAGTGTTGGCAAGTTCTAACTCCCTCGTTTACAAAAGAGTAAAGCTTAACCAAGTGGTGGAGCCGGGAGAATATGATGACACGAGGTAGGCACAGCGCCTCAGGATTACTGGTCCGCTTCACTCACAGTCTCTCTCGCTCTTGCTCATTTCCTTCTCTTTTACTTATGGGCTCAAAGGCTATAAAAGCACACTTTTAAGTATCTGCACTTTAAATACACAGTATTCCTGTGCCTTTAAACAAATTAGCAGAGGGTAGAGAGAGCGAGGGGAGAAAGGCAGAGGGTGCAAAGACACGCTGCTGCAGTGCAGGGGAGGCAGTGACAGAAATGCAGCCTAAATATAATGTCCTCATTCTCGCCGTACTGTGAGTTTGCACTTGTGTTGTTGCTCACTGAGTTACAACCACGCAGGGAAATTGGGTGAGACTGAAGGCTTTGGTACTTTGGTCCCTCTTATAAGTGACAGTGTTACTGCTGACGTAGTTATATTTAGCCAAAACAAGGTAGTAGCATTTTAAAACTAAACGCTTATACAAACGATTTCTAGAGACAGAGCGAAAGGCAGAAATAATATCATAGGTAGGTTTAAACTTTGAATCAACTTTATTTTCTTTGTTAGACAGTGGAATATGTTAGTGTAGTGTATGTCAGTGGTTTTAATGTTGTGGCTGATCTGTGTATTTGTTACTTCATTGGCCTAGCTGACCTCCCTACCCTAATTCATATTGACTCGTAGTTTGAGGAAATTGTCTCGATTTCTTTCAAAAACATGGAGAGAAGGCAATGAGCAACTTGATGAGAAATGACCCAAAAAAATAGCAATAAACGGGTAGCAACTAACAAGAAAAGTACCTAAAATTAGCCAAAAATGAGAAAAAAATTAAACTATTAAATTATATAGATATGTGTGTGTGTGTGTGTGTGTGTGTGTGTGTGTGTGTGTGTGTGTGTGTGTGTGTGTGTGTGTGTGTAAATTTATATACATTTCATTGTATTTTTCCCCAGTTATTTGGTTATTCTCTAATGAGTCTGGTTTATTTTTCCAAATACAATTTTCAGGTTATTTTCTTGTCACCTTTTACCATTTTCTGGCCAGTTGCTGCTTGCCTTTTTCCCATGTTTGTGAAGGAAATCAAACCAATATACTCACGTTTCAAAGGTTTCAGCGCTTGTAAAAGACACCTAAAGGCAACACAAGAAAACTGATGTTGATCCAGGTTTCAGAGGGTTAATGGTGACCCTGTTAGCCAGCCTGGTGATTTCCAACACTATGGATGTCAATGAATTAAAAAATTTTTCCACCAGAGTGATTTATTTGTCATTGAGGATTTCGAGTTGCCTTTACAGAGGCAATGATGAAGTGAGAGTTGAGAGAGATGTAGAGACAAAATGAGAGAGAGCTGGTGGCCAGTGGGGATAGCAGCCCATTATTAGAGCCCTCTTCTGACAGAGAATAATGAGGCTGACTGCATTATCTGGGCCACAGCGATGGAGCCTATAGACCACAGCACACCACATGAGGCTAGCACATAAAAGCACTGCAAACTGACGAGGTCGCGTTTACACATAAAGCCATGCAGAGCAATAAAAGGTCGTCCACAGAGTTATTGGCCTGTTATTGTACAGCTTTTGCTTGTCTACACAAGTTTTTCAAATGACATCTATGTGTGTGTGTATCTGTGTTTTGTGTGTGTGTGCTGAATACAGTGTCGATAAGGATAAATACAGTTACAAACTTTGTGCATGCGTAGTTTTCCACCTCTAGCTTTTCCCCCGCTAAGACTAGTAGATGTTTTTTACCTCCAATTTTTTATTTCAAATTAAACTGATAACCTTATTTATCTCCTCTTGCCCTCTTTAGCCAGAGAACCTGCTCCTAGCAAGCAAATGTAAGAACGCCGCAGTGAAGCTGGCTGACTTTGGCCTGGCCATCGAGGTGCAGGGGGATCAGCAGGCCTGGTTTGGTACGTACATCACGTGATTGTTTTATATTTATCTAAAGACACAAAGGGGCTCCCTTATAACTAAAGTGATAGAATAAGGTCCGGATACTGTGGTTAGGTAAGTGATAAGGATTGCAAATGTATTTTAAATGCCTGATAAAGGAATAAAGACCTAAGAATAAAAAAATGGTTTTACTGAGGAATGTCCTTCTATCACAGAGAGAGACAGTGAGGAAGATTTAGGGGGATTTTTTGGAGTCTGACATTGAGGATTACAGATTGCAACCACAACTTTCCTGGTTAGGATTGTTTCTGTGTTGATTGTCGAAGAGTTTTTTAACAGGAGTCAGATTATCCGCAGAGGTCTCCACCTCCCCAAAACAAACTGACCGTCTGATTTAAAACTGATTAAAGCAGTTTCAGTGTGGCTCAGCACCTGTAGATTAGGGATGTAAATCAACGGTTTCAACACAATATGATATTATATCGATACTTTGGACAACGTTAATATATTTGCCGATATCATTAAGTCTGCCAGGATAAGGTTTGAATATGAGCAGATATTATATGAATGCACGTTTTTTCAGCCGAACATTTTGAAACGGAGCAGCTGATGTTACTGTTAGAAGTCAGCGAAGTGAGAATTTATCAGGAAACAAACTGATGATTTATTCCTGAGAAAACAGCGTTATCCTCATCATCTTTCTCATGTCTGCTCGCCATCATCTGCCTCACGCTGCGTGATGGTGACACAGAATTTAAAAATAAAGGCGCATCTGAAAGAGGATGATATGGATCTGTGTTTTCGATTTGCATCAGTGACGTGATCATTTAATCGATATATCAATGCAGATTTTAACCAGGAAACAAATAATCCACAGAGACCCGGCTATTTAAATCAATATAAACAGAGTAAAGTCAGGGTTCTCACAGTTATGGAAAATCTTGAAAAGTCATGGAATTTCACAATCACATTTTCCAGTCCTTGAAAAGTCATGGAATTATTAAATCATTGAAAGTTTTGGAAAAGTTATGGGATTTTGTTGTGTGTAATGAAATTGTTACAGTACTCTTCAGTCGACAGCCTTTCACGTAATGCAATGTGACGGCAAATTTATTTTCTGTGGATGTCCATTCCTACCAGCATATCCCCCTAAATCGTACACACTGGACCTTTAAGCTGCTGGAAAAGATATATACAAAGATGTAATTCTATATGATATATTCTTATTAGTGCTCAAAAAGGATATACGCCCAAGATTATGTAAACATATATTCACCCTCGTCTATATTAAAAGTTAACATTTTTGGACGTGTCATAGTAATGTGCAATAATATTTATGTATTTCTACTTTTTGATATTTCTTATACTATCTTATTTTGAACTTGGGTAACATATCTCCTGTGTCGATGGTCAAAGGTCAAGGTCACGGTGACCTCATACAACATGTTTTTGGCCATAATTCAAGAACCTTCAAGAACCACCTTGAAGCTGATTGTGTAGATCTTCTGTGTCTGGAGCATCAATATTTGCACAGGCATGGATGTAAACTGTAAGTGCAACTTGACTGGTGCCAGAGGCACACAACTGCATGATGAAATATCTGGTTTATCAAACTCTGATCATCGAGGTCCAGAGTAGCGTATGTTTTTGTTTGCACACAGAAATAAATAAGCAAAAAAACAAACAAACAGTGCGCGGGATGCATCTGTCTCAGTTCAGAGCTGCTGAGGCACACTTCCACATCTCACCTGTACCTCTTTTACTCACATCTGTACTCATCAGCACCGGCGTCAGTGGCTTTCCCCAACGAGAGATTTGCCAGTTCTTCACGACCAACTGACCTTAAAGCCTCAAATCTGTATTTGAGATCCCAAGTCGTAGTTTACAGAGGATTATTTTGCTTTTTATACCGCTGATCCAAGGATAGAGGATACTCTGTTGCCTTTAGAGTGTCAATCATTCGTGTGTGTGTGTGTGTGTGTGTGTGTGTGTGTGTGTGTGTGTGTGTGTGTGTGTGTGTGTGTGTGTGTGTGTGTGTGTTTACTGCAGGATTTGCTGGCACACCGGGATACCTGTCCCCTGAGGTGCTGAGGAAGGAGGCATATGGTAAACCTGTGGACATCTGGGCCTGCGGTGAGTTGTACAGAGAGAAACACACACACTCATTTACACACTTCACACACACACTGTATTTTCCTAGATAATTGTAAACAAAAAACAAACACTGAAGCACACTTTTTAACAAATTATGTATTTTCTGTGTGTATGTGTGTGTGTCCCTGTGTGTATGTGTGTGTGTCTCAGGGGTGATCCTCTACATCCTGCTGGTGGGTTACCCTCCTTTCTGGGACGAGGACCAGCACAAGCTGTACCAGCAGATCAAGGCTGGGGCTTATGATGTGAGCCTCCTCTCTTCTCCTGCTCTCTTATGTCTCCCCTCCTGCTGTAATGCCCTCCCCTCTCCTCCCACTGCCCTCGTTCCTTTTTGGCAGCGGTTACGTAACTCAGTCACCTCATTCATATTTCAGGGGGTGCAAGAGAGGGAGCCTCACCTTAGATCACATTTAAGGCCATGCCAAATAGAGAGAGAGGCAGAGAGAGGCTGACGGACTCTCTGGCCGGGATTCTGGGCTCCCAGGACACAGACCCTGACATTTACACCTGAACACAACAGGACCTGATGGGTTTAGGGCTCCTTAACAAATTGCTTGGGGCTGTGTTTGGTCTGTCCTTTTGATATTAAGAAACACACCCACATGAGGCCACAGTGGCTATAATGTTAACCGGCGACATCCTGGGTTCATGTCTGGTCTGTGACCTGTGTGTTTATTTTCTCCCTCTCGCTGCACTTTTGGTGTGTTTTTACTGTAAAGCTATCCAACAAATAAATTACCGTAAAACTTCAAATATAAGCCTAGTCCCAATTAAATGCCCAGTCCCTTTTATTAGCCAGGTGTGGTGACACATTTTGATAAATAAAGGTCTGTCTCACTTAGAGGCCCGGTCTGGTTACCATGAAGTTCATTTATATAGAAATTCTTTGGATGTATAAAACCGGGTTGTTGGCTACCTGCTGGAGCTCAGGTTAGTTAGCTGCTTAGATTGCGCGTACAAGTATGTATATATGTTAAAAAATGTTGTCAGTACGGACATATTACTCACAGCTTGGTAAGATTCTCTATAATCACTCAGTTAATTTTACTGAAAGCATGAACACCAAAGAAAACAAAAAAGTAGATGTATGAAATTATTTAAAAAAAAATGTTAATTGAACTATATTCATCATTATTATATTTATGTGTTTAGAATTATTTTACAGAATTATTATAATTAAGTTGTTTTTTAAAGATTTCTCACTTTGTATTTTTTGTTAAATTTCCTTGTCTTTGTTGTTTAGTTTGGGGTTGTTTTTTTTTTTTGTGCAAATTTTCAGGAAATGTTCCTGTACTTAACTTCATACCATGTCTTTCTATGAATGGGCGAAAAACTGAATATACTCGATGTATCGAAGCTTGTTCCACATGTGATGTATAAAAATGACTTTATCATGAACACTGAGTATAAATATTCTCATATATATGTACAAAGAATGCTCCTCAAACCTGATTAATATCGGCACATCCCGCATGTTGATGTCAAAATTTCCAAAAAAATCGATTTATCAACTAATCGTTGCAGCTCTACATTGAATGTTAAGACGTGTGCTTGTGTTTGTCCCAGTTTCCGTCCCCTGAGTGGGACACAGTCACCCCAGAGGCCAAAAACCTGATCAACCAGATGCTGACCATCAACCCAGCCAAGAGGATCACTGCTCAAGAGGCCCTCAAGCACCCATGGGTCTGCGTAAGTGTCCCCCGCTTCACATCTTGTTACGCAACTACTCGAACAAACAAGAAGAAAAACCTTGATTAACTGATTTTCTTCTTGTCTTTTCCTCCTCTTGCTGACTCTGGTTGTCCTCCTCCTTGTCTTCCTCCTTCTCACAGCAACGGTCCACAGTGGCGTCCATGATGCACAGACAGGAGACCGTGGAGTGCCTGAAGAAATTCAATGCCAGGAGGAAACTCAAGGTATGTTTGCATCATCTTCCACATCTTCACCTTCTACTCTACGAAGCTCTCGTGCCAGATAAAATAACCCTTTCCCTTAAATTTATTCTTAAGTTTCTTTCCAATCATTTTATATTTAACAAATTCCAAGCCTGATATTTGCACTCTTCACTGTTTTCCTGTAATGCTTCTCATCTGTAAATTCAAGATGGCCTAGAGTAAAGAATATAATGTAATCATATGTATTCGAGCTTTCTCACCTGACTGAGGTGAAAGAATTCAGATGTCGAGTTATCCTACATGCATAGTTTCCCTTCTGCACTGATTTATTGCTGACATTTTGTGTGAATAGCAAAGCTCAGCCGTTGGAGCATGCCACTGTTACCCTGCTGCTTTCGGGACAGTCTTGGCACAGCTTAAATACCAGCACGTGAGAAAGTGGAAGCACAAACACAGGTGGCTGCAGACAAATGCTGGATCATTCAACCAACATGCTAACGTGCCTTGTCCTCAGCTTTTCACTTTTAGGAAGAAATAGACACTGGCAATCTCAGACATTCAGTTACATCGTAAAGAACAAAAATGATACAGTCATCAATCATATAGAAAGCAACAGCACAGAAAATTCAGACAGGGATTTGATTAATTGAATATATTTAGATAAAAAGTTACCTGCCAGTACGAATTTCATTATATACACTTGAATAATGCAATATATTATATTATAGGCAAATCAAAAACTGAAAAGTCATCTCTTGAATATCAAAAGACGTTGCATAGTACATTTCATTATAAAAGGAAACCAGCTAGAGGGCCTGTCATGCCTCATATGCTGCCGTACAAAAGTTTGTATTTATCAGTGTTTTTCTTCTTTCCTTCAATAGTGGATTTCTTTAACATAAAAACAGTATAATTCAGACAGATATATTTAAATGCCTTTGTGGGGGGGCTGTGGCTCAAGTGATGGTTGGCGGTTTGATTCCCGGCCCCTCCTGTCAACATGTCGAAGTATCATTGGGCAAGATACCGAACCTCAAATTGCTCCTGATGGCTGTTCCATCTGTGTGGTCATCTATATGAGTGGTTAAAAATTTAGGAACAGGTGGCACCTTGTACAGTAGCCTCAGCCAGCAGTGGATGGTATGTATGAATGGGTGCATATGACTCGCATTGTGAAAATGCTTTGAGTGGTTGAATGACTTGAAAAGTGTTACACAAGTGCAAGCCCATGTAGCAATAGCTGCACCCGGAGGCAATTTGAGTTATCTGTCCGTCCTATTTTTGTGAAGGGAATTTCTTCAAATTTGGCACAAACATCCACTTGGACTGAATGATAAACTGATTTTGTTTGTCATAGACAAAGGTCATGTGACCTCGTCTGTTTCATTCTTGTGAACAAAATATTTCAGACATCTTTAAGGGATTTCTTCAAAACTCAAATGTTCACTTGGACTAAATGATGTCAGTTTTCCTCAGTTTGATTAAAGTGATTTATTGGATAATAACGCTTTAGTTTTGTCAACATAAATGTAAATAGGCAGCAGGTTTATCCTATAAGGGCATAAAACAATGATGGAATGACAGTTGTGCCCTTATGCTTATACTGTAGACAACATTATGCAACGACAAAAAAGGTTATTTTTAAATAAAAGTGGTTGTATTTGGTGTTACTAACACTCAGTCATGCAAAGGACTGACCTGGATCCTAGGTAACAATATTGAAATGTTTATATATGCAGCCACCACCACTGGAACTCTAATTCTACTAATAGTATAATGCTAATAATGTAAGTGCAGTCTGCAACTGTGCAGAAATACTGGGTTTCATCAAAATGAACAGGGAAAAAAGGTGAGAAGCATTTAAATGTTTTATGATTTTAATGTCAGCGCACCTTTTGTATATATTTTTTTCTGTATATTCTATTGTTTTATTATTTTATATTTTTATATTGCTTCTATATTATATCCTATATCTTATTCTATTTAAAATTACTATATTTCTTTATGTTTTTCCTCTGTAATAATTGTTTGGCACAAAACATAGAATCAAATTCCTTGTACATGTAAATGTACTTGGCAATAAAACCCGATTCTGATTCTGATAAATTAAGCTTCAAACTATTCGGTATAATCCTCATAAATAGAACAGTAAATGGTGAGAGAAATAGTGTGACATCAGATCGTGAGACATCAACTCTACAACTAACAAATACAAGAAAATGTGTTCCAAAAACCCCCAAAAAATTTTCATCTGTCATATGTTTCATCAAAAAAAAAGACATCAGCATTACTGCTCCAGAAGTGCACCGCCTTTGCTATGGTTACAGTAGAGTGGCATCTCATTTTAGCTGTCCAAAAATGAAGTATATTTTCCACCTCTGCAGCTCTTAAATACCACGGTCTATTTGCAATTCAGTGCCATTTTAATGGGCCTATAAAAAGTTATCAGCTCCAGTTGTAAATGATCTCTCCAGAGAGAAGTACAAAGATTAGCTGCTTTATGCCTCGTACCCTCTCTCCCACATCTTTGTGTTTTACTTTTAGGTCACATTCACTGCTGACTCAGTTTGCAATAATAGTATATTTTAATGTGAATTTGTCCTAACCTCGCCTCACTCTCTCAGTCTAACCCTGCATGCTTTAATATTAAATTAATTTTAGAGGTGATCAGGTCTCAGAAGTTTACACAAGCAGTACAGTTTGGTGTTTTCTCTTCTTGTAGAGCCAAGATTGTGCTTTACAGCTGCAGTTGGTGACTTGTATAAAAATAACTTTCTGTCATATTTGCTGAAACTGTCACTACATCCATGAGGTAGTGCATGAGTCAGATAGTCTGTGAAAAAAAGAAGTGTGGTCCTCCTCCTCGTAGTGCCTCTAATGGCATTTGCTAGAGTCCACTGCAGCTGGAGTTAGAGATGAGGAGCTGTCAATCACTTCTTATGAGTTGATCAAACTAGGCAACGCTTATCATATTAGAATCAAGACTGTGTTACTGCATTACTTATTTCTTACCTCAAATGTTTTCAGAAACAAACTTTAGTGTACTGTTTAGCTGTAAAATGAGAAGGCTGGTCCAGCAGGTGGGCCCTTGCAGATTTTGGCTTGACTGATTTCAACCAAGGGCAGTCTCCTAGACTGGAAAATTAAGCCAATGCACAAGTGTCAAAAACTGCAGTTCATCGAACGGCCACTTGAGGCTGACTCCAAAGTAATGTAAATCCCCATCGACCTATGTGTTGAACATCACATTTCACATTTCATTATCTGTTAATCAAACAGCTTTGGTGATACTATTTTGATGCACTTTTTCTTTGGATTTAATGATAACAAAGTTAAAGTTGTTGTGAGTCTGGATTTTTCCAAGGAAAGACTCGTCTGTGTTTCTAGTTTTGAGCAGCAAATGTAAAAGCTGTAATCTCCTGGGTTTTGGTACATCATTTAGTGACAGTGAAATGGATGTTCATTTGTATAAACGTGTCAGAATGATTATGTTACTGCTTTAAGTGGTTGAAACTAAACTTGTTTTTTTGTTTTCTTCTCAGGGGGCCATTCTTACTACCATGCTGGTTTCTCGAAATTTCTCTGGTGAGTGTTGCCTGGACGTCATTTTTGTGTCCCTCATTACATTCATGCCAGTGAAACATCAGTTAATGTGCAGTTTACATCAACACCTTCAATGTAGGGATTTTATTGTTAGCAAGCTGCTTGTGTTGCTGTATGCACATACTTAAGCACAAGGGGAAATGTGTGTTGAATATAGGAAATTCAGTTTGGTTTTGAGGAACATGTCACCATTTTGGAGCACTCAGGGGCTCTTTAAAGTGATACTTCGCCCAAAACCAGGTTTATCCAGTCTCTCTGACGTGAATCCAAGCTGGTCACTGATTTTGTTCTTTAAGAAAAAGCAAACAAACCTTTATTTTTGAAGCCTACAGGGGGTTAGTATTTGGCTCTCAGAGGTTAAACTTTTGTGATCACTTTAAAGCTGAAAAAAAGACAAAATAATGTCAGACTTTTTTACTTTGATGTTCTGTTTTGCAAAAATGGTGGCACGCGCCTCGAAAACAGGTAACAGTACACATGCAGTGACAGACGTATTTATCTACCTTAAACAAAGAGATATTTATTTATGTAAAGTTTATCACATTTTCATTTCATCTCAGTGCAACTTCAGTGTTTCCCTTTTCTCCATTCAAGTGTTTATCTTTCTAAAGGAGGTAACAAGACTTTTCATACAAAGTGTCGTCTTCTTCAATAAAGTTATTTAAAAAATAGCTGTTACAATGAATTAATGTAAGTTTTAAACAAAGTCTTCACTTCAAAAGTATGTTGAGTTAAGTGGGATGACAGTTTAGATTTATCACTCAAAAACTTTAATATTTATGATAACTAAACTGCAAAGATTACTTCGAACACTACAGAGTGATACAGAGGTGAGGTTTATTTTAAAGTCAACCTGGAAGTTACCAATCAACCTGGTTTGCTCTACAGGTTAAGTCACATTTTTAGTAGATTTAAAAACAACACATTTTGAGCAAAATGCTTCATTAAGAGAATAAACAAAAGAGAGGCATGTTTAGATAAAACACAGGAATGATAAAAAAAAAAAACAGTCATAGGAGAATGTAAGTAAATTAATAAGAGCATACAATATCTTGACGATTTTAAAACAAAAAAATAGCATTGCACAAACATCAAAATAGAATACAGGTAAAACACACACAAAAAGGGAAGCCAATTGGATTATCCCAGTGGTTTTTAGATTATTGCAGAAAATCAGCTCCATGGTAAACAAAAGTTTATGATACTTTTGTTTAGCAAGATAATCATCACAAACTAACACCAATTTTATGATTTTAAAAGGATGAATACAATCCCCAGAAGTAGTAATAAGTAATACTCAAGGCTCTAAACGATGTACACCAGTGACCTCACTGCAGTGAGGATGTAAAGTGTGCACTGTGATGATGCTCTGTAGTCTCATTCAGCCATTTTTCAGAAACCGCATTTTTCAAAACACTTAAAAGCTTCAAAATTCAAAATTAACGGGCGTAAAAAAACATGAAAATGTCTGAAGCTCGTGAGAAGCACAGACCTTATTTCAGACTTCTGACCTGAAGATAAAGTTCTTTACTGGCCACACGTTCATACTTACCAATTTATCTAAATTAGGTGTTAAGTGTTGTGAAAATAATTAAGGCATGGTAGGCTGTGATTTTTGCGATAAGATTTAGGGAAACACTGAATTTGATCAGCAAGCTGTGGATGTGTTTGTGTCTGTTCGTCCTGGTATTTATGTATATCTCTGTGACAGATGACACTTTTCTAAAGGTTTAACATTTGTTTGAAATCTCTGCCATTATCTAAGATGCACAATATAATATTTTGTACCTGCTACCTCTTGAGACTCCCTTAGAGACACTTTTACAAATTATTTTCTTTGGTCAGGACCTCTTTTTTTTGTATTTTATAGACTGTGAGATCCAAAGATTTTTTCAGAAAAAAAAGAATCATCAGTTTCACCAAATGAGACATTTTCAGCACTGTTGCCGTCAGTGAAATGAAAATGAAAAAAACTCATTGTCGAGGTATGATTTTTCCATTTAGCTTTTGAAAATAAGTCAGAGTTGAATGGAAGATCGTATTAATGCCGTTATGATGACGTTGATTTAGAGGATACATGCGAGTAACTAACAGTCAACTTTGCCAGTGACGTATTTTTAGGGGTTATTTCCGGTAGCAGAATGAGTTTGTGAAGAGTTTTGTGATAATTTCACTTAAATTTAATGAAATCAAAACGACAGAATCTGTGTTCATGTACAGTATGTGAGTGTTTTGCATATATAGATGTGAGTGATGTGTGTGTGTGTGTGTGTGTGTGTGTGTGTGTGTGTGTGTGTGTGCGCGCGTGCAAGCATGCTGCTTCAGTAAACATGACTCACAGCAGCAACTCTCACACTGTAAGCTTTGCAATGGGAACTAAACAACCACTCAGCTTTTAACACACACAAACACACACACTGACCCAGGTTTGTGGCCTCTCTGCGTCACGTTCTGAAATATCTTTTCCTCTTCGTTCGCTTTCCTCTTCTCAGGAAGTAGTACTCCTACTATCATAAGTATGAGGTTGTCAGGTGAATGAGTCAGAGAGAAAATGAAAAATCAATAAAAAGTGAAAAAAACAGAATTTCAGGTAAAGACAGGGTTGCAAAATTCTGGGAATACTCAAGATGGACATTTTCCATGGGAATTAATGGGAATTTATAGGAAATAATTCTAATAACATGTAAATACAGTTGTTTTTTTTGTTTGCACATAATGTGCCAAAGTTGGATCTAAGTCATTGATTTGCAAGTCACAAATAAGTCTCAGGTCTGTGCACTCAAATCCTGTGTCAAGTCCCAAGACAAGTCAGGAAAATCATGACTCTGGTCCCAAATCACATCTTCTCTATGGACTTCTTTAATTTGAGACTCTGATGCCTCATCTTCACTGTCCAAACTGAATTCATATTTAATTGGATGCTGGTAAGTTGTCTGTGATGAAAGAGTGCACTGCTGAATGAAGAGCATGATTAGAACTCAGTTAAATCAGCATTAGGGGTAAACTATTTAAAATATATATATTTTTATGTATGATTGCAATTATTGTGACTGATATTGTCATGGCCATATGACTCACAGTATTAGAGGGAATTATAGTTTTTGCTTCTTTTTTTTCTTGTTTTTTGTGAAAAATACATTCAAATGATCATATGTGGGTTTTTATAAAAAAAAAAAAAATGCTCTTAAATCTGTAGAATATAATATTTAGACTGCACATCACTGTAGCGCCACAAAACTTGATAAAGATTAGTATTTTGGCACATTTTGCCGTTAACAAATATCTGGCCTCTTACGATGTAGATAATGCGCAATTTTGATAAAATACTGATTAACTATTCAGCCCAAACTTTTTACCAAAACATGCCATAAGACCTAGTATTTCTTTTTTTAACGTATATTTTCCCTCCAAATAAGAGAACTAATAAAAGATACAATTTTTGTTTTGTAATTGTGCAAAACTTCTAAGCTTTACTTCCCTTGGAAAATTTCTGGACATTTATCCCTTTGCAACCCTGGGAAAACATAGTAAAAGATAGCTGTGGCACATTACATCAACACATAAGCCAATTTAAGAGCTTTACACAAGCTGGTACTATATTCTCCTCATATGAATCATTCATTATACACATCAGTGCATCAGTGTCTCCGTGCTGACACGGAGGCGGTTCTTTTTCCCTCCACATGTGATGTGTTCATGCCATATTAGGATGAAGTTCATGTTTAATTTAAAGCTGTAAATTGTAGAATTGTATATCCCCGCTGTAAACACCTATCAGCCAAAACAATAAAACCAGTAACAGGTGAAGTAAATAACATAAATCATGTTGTCACAATGCAATGTTCTGCTGGGAGACCCTTTGCTCCCAGCATTCATGTGGATGCCACTTGAAAAACACCGCCAAAAAAACAACTTCAGACTAACGCCTAGGACACACTGCCTGTATGAGCAGTGTGTGTGCATTGTGAAACACATTGTATTTTTGTTTTTTGGTGACCATTTAACAGTTTAGAGCAGCCACACTGCTGCCCAGGTGCTGCCCAGGCGCGGCGTGGCTGCGAAACATCTGTAGAAACGGAGTCTCACTTATTTTTGCTGCACGATGCACTGAATAATCAACTAATTTCTTTTCAGTTTAGCTGTACTTGTATAAATTATTGTGGTATTGCAACAAAACGTCATATTTTATTCAGTCTGCTTTTATGGAAAAAATCTTAAATTGTAAAGTAACTAGTAACTGAAGCTGTCAGGTAAATGTATTTAAGTAAAAAGTACAATATTTCCCTCTGACATGTAGTGGAGTAAAAGTATAAAGTGGCTTGAGAAAATATTCAAAGTACAAGTACCTGAAATGTGTACTTATGTACAGTGCTTAACTAAAAGTACTTAGTTTCATTCCAGCACTGCCTGTCAGTGGTTTTAATGTTTGGCTGATCGGTGTATAACCTCAGTGAAGCCACCAATATGTCACTTTGATAACGTTGCATTGAATTGCCTGCAGTAAGTTCACCCCCTGCTGTTAATTTTTAATGTTTTCGACAGTTTTTAGGTCAAATCTAACCCTACTAACATTGACTAAATTCAGTTTTGTCATCATCCTAACAATAACGCTGTTTTCAGGGACACATTGAGACAAAATATGAGCGTCAGAGGTTCGTTTCTCTGGCGATCCTTCTGTCAGAGCAGCGGATTCACTTCTGACAGAATTTGTGTCGCCGCCAAATAATGTCAGCGCCTTGTGCGTACGGATGAATCCTCCTTCTCTAAACTAATGAGCCCTGTTTGTCTCCGCCTTCTTGTGTCTCACCTTTCTGTCCCTCCACCCTGCCCACCTTCCTGCTGTGTCTCTGACTCACCTGCCCTCACGTTCTTTTCTTTCGCCCTTCTTTCTAAATATCACTCCATCGTTACCCACTGTTCCCCGTTCACCCCTTTCTTGTCCTTCCCTCTTTGCGTTGTAACTGTCTTTGTTCGTGCGTGACTGGATATTGGACTCTTAACAGTGGGCAGCAGGCAGACCACCGCTCCGGCGTCTGTCACTGCGGCCGCGGCAGCAGTGGCTGCAGCCGCCGGCACCACCGCAGGGCTGGTGGAACAAGGTAGCGTGGTGGCTCACCCAGGGCATGCCACCCGTTTTCCCCCTTCCCCCTTCTCTGTCCCTGTCTTTTACACTTTATTCTTCCTCTTTTTCCGTTTCTCTCTCTTTCATGTTTCTCCTCTTGCTCCTCCCTCCCTCCTTCCTCAGCATGGGAGCTCAGAGCATGATGGCTGATCACGCCAATAACTTCATTTCCCATCAACTCATCATCTGCAGCGTTAGCTGTGTTTCCATCTTATTATCTAGCATTATGCAACCTTTTGATACATCACAGTGATTAACCCTTTGAAACTTGGAGCGACATCACTTTTCTTGTGTTGCTTTAAGTCACAAGAATTTGAACCTTTAGCAAATTGGTGCGATTTCTTTTTCTTTTTTTTTTTAAATCATGGGGAGGGGGGGCAATAAGCAACTTTGTAATTAATGTTCCCCAGATTGCAAAAAGAGTAAATTTAGAAAAAAAATTCAAAGCATGAGAAAAAACAACATATCTATTTATTTAAAAAAGTCTAAAGTTATTTGTCCCCTTTGAAATCTAACACATTTGGTATAATTTCTTTTAAAAACAATGGGGATAATGCAGTGACCAACTTGGCAAGAAATGTCCCACAAACTGCAAGAAATTAGTCAAATGGTGATGCATATAATGACCTGAAAAACAACTGAGAGATAGTTTTTTTTTTAATTTACTTTTCTTTTTTCTTATTTTCATGTATTTTTCTTGTAACTTTTAACTTATTACTTGCTATTTTTAAGGCCATGTGTAGAAATAAACCAATTTGCTCAGCTTTCAAAGGGTTAAAAAACATCAAGAAAAACAGTCACAAGGTTAAATCTGAAGAGATGTAATTACAGTTATTGTAGGAATTCCTCATAGGTAAAGCCATTTTCTATTAAAAGCAAATAAGAAATTCATTTTTAAGATGTTTTAGTGAATGATTTAATTTCCATCTGTCCATTCTGTGTTCATACTTCATAATTTGTGAAGGACTCTGATGGAAGCGAAGCTACTGCTGTCATTTTCCACATCAGCACATCTGTCACCTCTTCTCTGAGATCTGATTGGACGGCTGTCGTGTCCATCACTGCTGTCATCTCCGCTGACACCTATCCATCCCATAATCTCCATCTCTAGACACAGCGACAGAGCATGGCCTCGACCCAACCAAACCGCTGTCCTGTCTCTCAGTTTCTCTTTTTCTTCTCACTTTTGTCTTCCCATTTCACCTCTGTTCACACTCAGTTTTAACCCATTCACTCTCTTATATTCTGTCACTTCTACCTCTCTGCTCACTCTTTCACAACTCCACCTGCATACTTTCTACTTTCCATGTCACTTTCACATCTGCTCTTTCCCCTTCTCACTCCTCTTTCCCTCTCTCTTCTTTTCTCTGTCTGACAATGACACTGGAAAGTTCACCCCTGTCACTTTAAGGATGGAGCTGCCCAAGAGCTGTCAGTGAATGCTGCATGGGGCACTGGACTGGTGCATGCGCTGCAACACGGGGGAACTTTTGGTGCATGGTGAACACTGTGGAAGATGCAAGGCTGGGCTGGTTCTCACAATGTCAAAAACCTCTCAAGTAGTTGCTTTACTGTTATTTTATTTGTTGCATTGGGGATATGTGGGGATGTATGCCATAGTAGCCCATTTACTGAGCCACGAACTGAGCTGTAGCTCTCATATCGCCCACGTTCTTTATGTAGTTCAGAATTTTTTAATTCTGTAACCCAGTTGTAGTCTCACAGTGTGTGCAGAAAGATGTGAGGAAAATTTTAGAGGCAGCATGATTGTATAGAGCTGCATTTTCTTTACTTTTTAAGTAAAACTTCCACGTCAAGTGATTTTGACATACCAATTGATTGTCTATAAAGATGGACAACACGTCTTTGCTTCATCCCGCTGTACAAAAATGAAGCCAGAATCTATACAACCTGGCCAATCAATGCACATTTTTGGCCGTAATCCAGTGATCTGGCATTATTTGGAACCAGAATCTGCAGCCTAGTTCCTGTTAACCGACCAATAGCAAGCAACGCCATTGATTGTGAGCAAACTGACTGGCACGCAATGCTGTCAGTGATAACATAAAACCCCATTTTCGTAGCATCAAATAACTAATTAAGTTAAAACTTAGAAACTTAGAAGAAAAACAAACACTTGAACAATCATCAATGATAAGAACTACTTGACTTGAGTTTTTATTTTGGCCCATGTCCTATTCACTTACATGAAGGGGGCGGGGTTTATGACCTGAATTGCAGCCAGCCACCAGGGGGCAGTCAAGAAGATTTGGCTTCATTTTTGGGGAGCTTTAAGGTCGTCCATCTTTATTACACAATCTATGGGCTTACCTCTTAACCAGCCTATTTATGCACACTGAGCATGTACATTTTCTTAAAGTCTTATTTCTGACAAATGTAAATCTAATATTTACTTTCCTTTAGCTGTTGTTTGAGAAAAATCTTTTGCTTGCTGCATCCTCGGCTGTCTTCACCGATATGCTAGTTTTTTTCTGAGCATGTTAGCTATAAAAGTCTTGCTCCTTTACAGTATATTATGGAAGTTTTAAAAAATACTGTCTATTTGAAGAATGTTAGTGCTGATAGACCCAATTGTAAGCTTATAAACACAGCTCCAGGGACCCATGTCTCTGGCATTTTTGTCAAGTCTGTTTTTAGTATTTTCGACACCATAAATATTTGAACCGTGAATTGCAGAGCAGTAGTTTCAGAGGACGTTTTGATAAATGTGAACCGCAACCTAATGTGTTTGTTCTGGGTACGCAGAAGTGGGCCTTAGGCATATACGACAAAGAGCTTCACATGACAGTCTAGCGTTGAGCTAAGGAGACAGAAGTGGTGGCAGTGTCCTTGTTTCTGTGGCCCACTGGGACTCCACAGTCCTCTCTGTGTCCCTGAGCCTCCACTAGGCTCCGATCAAACATTTATAGTGGGCTGCCTCCCCCTATCAGCCTCACTCTGCCTCGCTGGTTTACCGGAGGCCTCGCTCTGTCTCGCATATTCATTCACACAAATGCAATCACTGTCTGCTCGACCTCACCTCATCCTAATGCAGAAGTAGGCTGAATGTGTCTTTTAATGTGTCCCTGCTTTCAACATGCTAAAAGTTCGTGAGGAACTCTGGCACCTAAGTGGGTCCTTTCCAGTTTTGGCTTGTGTGATTAGCCTCTAAATCTTCATGTGAACCCATGCCCGTCCTTGCTTCGCTTCTGCAGTGGTGCATCTTGCGTTATTTTAATGGGAATTTATAGCAATGACTTTTTTTTTAATCTCTTCCTCCTCTCTCTTCTTGCTTCATGTGTAATTTGTGGCAAGGTAAGGAGCGCCCCTTGCTTCTTCACCCTCCGTTTGAATTAAGCTACCTTTGATTTTTCAGGTTTTCCTCAGAGATTTCTTCTCCGTCACTGGAATCCAAGCCATTTAAAAAAAAAAAAAAAAAGCAAAATAGCAAAGTTTTTCTTTTTAATTCACTCTGACAGAATAATGGTGTTTGTAATAAGCTCAGTGAAATACCCTTATCACTTTCATTACCCTTCCTCCCTGCTCTCCTTCACATGTCCTCTCCTCCTTTGCCAAGCCATCAGAGAACAAGCGAGAATGAACTTGACACTCTTCTGACCCCATTTCTTCCCCTCAGTAACAATCAGCCTTTGGAAGGAGGAACAACAGCACAACAAGAAACCATGCACATTCATGCCACTCTCACATCCCCCCGGATTATGTAGTACTTCTTCATCACTTCCTAGTGCTCCTCCCTCGACTGCTCAGTGTGTGAACCTCAATTCAAACATGAGGTACTTTAAGGCAGGAGAGTGAAATAAGTAAGCTTGGATGAAAGGCCGCTGGTGGATGATCACTGTCACACTTCTCAGGTGACAGCTTTAAAAATCAGCTAAGGATGTGATATTTTACTGATGAGGGCTGAGCCAGACACTGGTCTTTGAACCGGCCTCCTCGTGATTTGATCACTGCTCCTCCTCGAAGAAATCACTGTCCTATAGATAGTCTCATGGCAGGGTTCCCACACAGTATTGAAAAATATGGAATTTGATTTTAACAATCTTCATGTCTGGACAAGTATTAAAGAAAGAAAGATATGGAAAAAAAATATTTGCGTTTCCAGACTATTCCCCCATTTTTTAAAGTTGCATTTGGAGCAGGCAACTGTTTGCAGTCCCTCATTTATGGGGAACAATAAAATATTATTATTTATTCACTATGTTGAAGGAATAGAGTGCCCGATGGATAATATTGTTCTTGTTGGCTGACATGTTTCCTCAACAAAAAGCCCACGGGATTTTTCCACTGGATTTCAGATTATTGCAGAAAGTAAGCGCTTTCATTTATGATACTTATAAAGTTTGTTCAGTAAGATAATCTTCACAAAGGAACACCACTTTTATGATTATTGAATGTAATCGGCAGAAGTAAAAAGCAAATGTTAAGTTATAAATGAACTACACCATGGTTGCACGACTTCATCATCACAACCACAATGAGGTTGTAAAGCAGCGTTCGGCAAAACAACGTTCTGTAGTGTCATTTAGCTATTTGATAGCAACCAACTTTATAAGACACTTAAAAGCTTCAGAATTCATGATTGTGATATTTACTGACATTTTATGTCGTAGAACAATACATGAAAGTTTTTTAAACCTTTTTAACCAAAAACTCCTTCAAAAAGACCCATTGACTTTGAGGCAAGAGAACTGAGGGTGCTAAAATGCTAACTTATTTCTTGGATTAGGACTCATTTCTTGGGCCATCTATACTTACTATGCACATCTATACACAAAATCACAATTTGAATGTAAGCTAGTCATGCTGCATTACCTCTAAATCATGTTTTACTCACATGATAAACATCTTGATTTATTGATTGATTGGGGGGCAACGCTTAACAACAGCAAAACTATGTAAAAACATAAATTTACAGACTCACATAACTCGTGCAGTACAATCCAAGTGTCATTTATTTAAGTGTCAAAAAAACCTTTGCTAAAACCTCAGTATTTATACTGAACTGAAACTTACATATACTTTTTTTTTATAAAAGCCAGACTCCTAATTCTGTTTTTTGTGTTGTGTGTTTGGGAGGTACTGAGTTTATGACTTGACAAATTAGACTCGGGTTCTACTGTACGAATTGTGTGAGAGTTTTTTAATGGATGTTTCAATATAGTTTTAATGTTGACAAGTGGTCCCCAATTAATCATTCAGTCAGTATGTTCAGTGTTTCCATTAAAATGTACAAGAAAAAGTTTTCTTCAGGAATTCAAGGTAACATGGCATGACTAATAGATATGCAAATTGTCATTTTGTAGGTGAAGTGTGCCTTTAAGGGAAAATATTACAAGTATCAGTAGCACTGGTTAGTTTCCGACCACTTTGGGCAGAGAGTGAAACTTTCAGCATAGTTGTGTGAACTGAACAGCCACAATTTATGCAGGTTTTCCGAGGGCTGCCTATAGGTGTCAAATACAGTCTAAAAAATGTAGCGAGAAGTTTGGAAATTTGAGTCTGGAAAGGTGTGGAATCTGAAAAAGAAAATATGTAGGAACCCTGTCACGAAATTTAGGGCTCCTTTTGAAAATTCATTGTTGCTGGCTCGGAGCATGTTTGGAAAGGAAAGCGAGGAAATCAGAGAGGAGCTATGTCTCATGTTCAGAGAGAGAGGGAAAAGGGAGAGAGAAAGAAAGAAAGAGAGGCAGAGAGAAGGAAGGAGAAGAAAAACCCAGACTGCCAGAAATAGTGTTTTATGTAACATGGCTGGCTGCTGATGTGATTGCATCTGATTAGACTTGAAATTGCACTCAGCCCCTTTAAAAAGTCCCAGCAAGGATTATGTTGAGGGGAGTAAGAGAGAGAGGAGTCTGGGACTTGGCGATAGCCGACAGCATTTTAGAAATTACTAATTTATTCTTTATAATGTAGCCATAGTACTATAGAACATTTGTTATGAGAAGTAAATTTGATTGTTTTCTCAATTTTTTTTTTTTCATGCCGTACCTTTGGAGGCAGACATATTTGCATGATGACAAAATTACAGTCTGCTGGGAACTTTGTCTTATTCATCATGCTGAACAAATGTCCTACTGTTTTTTGAGTCCTTTACTGGTCTACAACTCTTATTTTATGTTAATATCGCTATGTATTTGGAGAGCTTAATCTGCTCTATGGGGTCATAAGTTAATTAGGGCTCCCCCCCTTAAAGTCCAAGAGATACAAATCATTTTTTTGTTTGTGTTATGGGTTTTTTTTGGTCTCTTTTTTAAGTCAGTGTGCTATATAGTATGGGGACTTTTTGGTCCCCAGATTTTGCTGCGGAGTGAGAGCTCTTGACTTTCCCCCTGTTCTTTGGTATAGGGAGCTGCAGACACGCAGGCAGTCCCCTCCCACAGAGTTAGGAAGATACTGTACCATAAGGCTCTGATATAACGTTACTTTTCTATTCACCTTAAAAGTGGTGAATGCACATCTAGCAGCAACTTAATATGACACAGTCTCTGGCTCTTGTTTATCTAATGTTGGCAAAAACGTTTTGTTGCACATTTCTGTCCCGTCCTTAGTGCCGTTAGCTTGTTTATTCTAATATCTGTATGCCACTTTCACAGTGAATGTCCCACAGGTCGCATTCAAACTTTTATAATATTCATGTTTCACCGCTAGATCTGATTCGACTGACATAATCATGAGTCCGCTTCAGACCTAGAGTTAATATTGTATTGAATTATGGTTGAGTTATTTGCAAAAAAAGAAAAACTTTTTTAATTAAATTCAAAATTTCGATCTAAACATTGTAAAAAATATGCTTTAAAGTAAAATGTATTCCTAATTATTTAGGAACTTGTCTGGAACTGGTCATTTTTTGCACCCGGTTGGATAAAATTACTTTATTTTCTTTCACTGATGGAGAATATTGTTTAACTGTTGAACCCCGTAAGTGGTTACCAATACAGAAATTGAAATATTTTGTAACTTTTAGAAGATCTCACCAAACAGATCCAAAAACGGAAATTTAAAACTCATTTGAGTGCACTGTTTAACCTGTTCGGTACCGACAAGTATGCTGGTGCATTTTTGGTATCAACCTTAAAGCAGTAAAAATACACACATTTTCTCGTCTGATCTCGTCAGCATCTGGCATCTTGTACATGTTAATCCTCTGTCTGCATCCTCACACCCGCAGCCTCCGACGACACACCACCGCAGAGTCTGGCTCTTATTTTGGGCCCCTCTGGGTTAACGTGTATCTATTTAACGCAATTGGACCACCTCGCTATCCGTGCTTCAGCAGCGCAGTCATGGCGAGTGCCCTGCGGATGGTTCTGTTGTCTAGGCGCAGTTTCCACTGTTGTAAGGATTATGGGTATTATGCTCATCAGAGGACTGTGTCTACAGTATCGTTCTTCCTCTCTTTCCCTCACCCCCTCCCTCATTACCCTTCATTAGAGAGCAGACTGAAGACTAATCCTCCTTAAGGCCCCCACTGAGTTTTTTAAGGCAGGGTTTATTGTCGGGCCTTGCACGGCAGCCATCTTTGTTTTGGCTTCCTCGCAACCATGAGGGGGACCTTGGCACAAGAATTGATGTGAAACAATGAGTTGAGATTTTTATTTCACTGGCAACAACGTGATTTTATTGTTAAAAGACAAAGCAATGAGTTCTGACCCTAAAGCAGCTGGGAAAATAAGTGTGGCATTGTGTATTTGGTTGAGATGCTTCACTGGAATAATTCCTTGTCTGCCTGATAAACTACTTTTTGGTCTTTAGCATCAAACACCTCGTGACCTGTAGGTGTTGCTTTGCTAGATCAATAAAAGCCCTTACATCACTCTAATGCACTTGTTTAGGAGGGGTAGTGATGTTCCATTATTTCACAGATCGTGTGATTGCATAATGAGCTTGGATGTTGTATTGATTGCTGGGAGGGGGATATTTTTAGAAGCTATCTTGGCTGCTCAGCATCACCAGAAGAAAAACACATTTATATTCAATGTACAGGGATAATGATAGTGAACAGTGAACAGGCTATTATACAGAGACAAACCTCAACAGGGTGATACGGGTCTTGAATCATTCTGAATGGGTTAATTTCACAATTGCGACCTGCTCGCTGTACATTATACCGCCCACAACATGGCTTCTTTCTTAAGAAATTAACCATTTGGCACAGAATATTCATTGTTTCCACTAAATGACAATGGTGTTTTGTTTTGTTTTTTTGTGTGCGTTTGCGTTTTGTTTTTTCCCGCTACCTCTCTAAATAAAGTTTTGCTGCTCAATCTGTGCCCAGAGTACGCTCCGTGCACCTGATGCAGTGTGAAACATAATTTTATGTCTATATTCCAGTAGTGCTTCTAGTGTTAAAGTTCCAGCTCCAAAAAATTTAAAATCTGTTTGTTGCAGCAGATGTTTTGATAGTGGCAGCACGCAACAAATACATAAATGTGTGGGAAGCCCTGATATTGCCTTAAAATTTATTTTATTGATCTAGAAATTAATTTATTGTTTTCCGCTAAGCGTCTATAATCAGTAATCAGTAGACAATAAACTGCATTGTCTAAAATGAGAAACAGTGCACTTCATTAAGAATTTGGTAACTCTAAACTACTGTAAGCATCTTTTTCTGTATCATATTGTTGAAAATTAACTTTTCATATTGTGTATATTGAACAACATAAAAGCCGATGCCGATATGTCGGTGAACCAATATTGGGTGATGAAATCAGCTGACCAATATATCAGTCAGGCTCTATATATTAAACAAATTATTTTATTCTTTACAATAATAAATTATGCATCCCATGCTTAGTAATTCCACGTGTCAGTTTTGTCTAAACAGAGAGAGAGAAGAGTAGACACACACACAAACAGACAGCGATGGAGCTCTATGTGTGATTACAGTAAAGCAGAGTAGCAAAATTGCTTGTTGCAGAAACGCACTCTGGAGCAATGGCTCAAAATTGACATATTTGCGAACTTGTGTGTTCAGTGTGAACCCAGCATAAGCCTACTTCAGCTGAGCCATTGCTTTGCAAAACGACATCTTTACTACAGAGGTCAATAATATTCCAAAAAGTCGAGTGTAGTCTCAGTAGTGTTATAGATGTAGCAGATATTACAAATCACTTTGCTACACTGCTCTGTCTCTGCTCATCTCCACCTCTGACTGGTTATTTCGTCTGTGTTTGTCATTGCAGCAGCTAAGACCTTGCTCAACAAAAAGGCAGATGTCAAGGTAAGGGTCATCACATGTCTTCCTCCCACTTCTCTCCTCTTCACTCCCTCTTGCTTCATTTTTTTCCAGCGATAGCTAATCTCAGCCTTGACCACTGTAGCTCATTTTTCTCATGAATTCTGTCTGAGCTCATTGTGTATGTCTAGATTGATGTTTTGGATTTGTAAAGAAACACTTTTAAGATATTTTTTCTTGTAAAAAGCCGCAGTCCTACTCTGGATCTTCGTGTCTGTGCTTATGTGCTTTTGTCAGCCTGTGTGTTGCCCGTCAGAGTACAAGCCTCAAGTAGCACATCCTTATGAAAGCACCCTTTATTTTGATTTGGCATTATCCAGCTCATTGCCACCTCTCCATCTCCATTATTAAATGTAACCATCTGTCAGCCTCCCCATTCGTTTTTTCACCACTTCCTCTGCCTCTCATCCCTCCATTTCTGCCGCTTGCTCGTCTTTCACTGCTTCCTGTTCCCGCTCACCCCATCTGGTCTTTAACCCCACATTCCAGTTCATCCTTTAATGAAGATCTCTCGCCATCCCACGCTCGCACATACACTGCAGTAACACATCCCACACAGCGTTTCCATGAACGTGTCTGTGTGTGCGGCATGTATGCACGATGGTGTGCGACAAAGCTCGGAACATGGTGTCCATGCAAAAGAATGCTTCTCAGCATTGTGCGTTGTGTTCGGTAGAGCTTTGCGAGCATGCACGTGGACGTACAGGTGTGTGTTTGTTGTTTAGGCAAATGTGACTGTGTGAATGCATCCCATTTGTTTGTCAGTTTGAAAAGAGAACACAAATGGGGGCGTGAGCATGCCTGCACATTGAGCGTGCGTAAGCGTGGGTGTCTGTAAGTGTGGTTTGCTCGTGCGTGTGTGTGTGTGCGCGCCCGCGCTCGTGCGCATGGCCCCCCTCCCCTTTCTCCCCGCTCAGTCGGTTCAGCAGGGAATGTGACTCCAGTTCCAGGAATAGCTGCCAGTCTGGACCCTGGAAACTCAGACGACAGAAATAGACGCTTACTTCCACTGCGGCGCACTCATTGCCTAGCAACAGGCTCCCCACACACTCTCGCCCCAAACCATTTCTAAAGGCGTCTTCATCGTTTGCTGGCGTCCCTGATTTCCTACGCCCCTCTCTTCTCTTGTTTCTTTGCTTAACATTTCCTTTCGGCCACTCTGACCGCCTCTCCTCGGACTCTCCTCCTCCTCCTTCTTCTCCTCCCGCTGGTTCATTAATGCATAATGTCACCTGACTTTTTTTTCCTGCTGTAACACCTGCTCGGAGCAAGCAGGCGGTCTCTCTCTGGCACCGACTACACACCACCCTCAGCCTCCCGTGCTGCCAGCTACTGCCCATAAAAGCCGCTCCATTCAGCATTTCATGCAGTCTTGTTATACTGAAGACACACACTGTGTCTATTCTTTTTGTCTCTGAAAAATCTCACGTTTCATAGCTCGATAAACTGATAAATTACTACAAAACAAGCCAACAGATTTGACCCAAATTCACAAGAATACAAAATACAATTATTGTTTTTTTTATTGCTCTTGCTCATTTAAAGGGATTACACTCATGTCCCCCTACTTTGGGTCATTGCTTCTTTTGGTGCTCATTGCTTTTTTCCGATGTTTTTGGAAGAAATCAAGAGAAGAAAGAGCAAGTTAATGAGACCTTGATGAAGAGCATGAAGCTTGCAACGTCTCCTCGGTGGTAATTATAATAAATATTCATGGAGCATAGTTTAGTGTGCGGACTTTGTTCTTTTCTTCTATTGTATTTCTTGTCCAGCAGCTTTGCTTTTTGATGTCTCAATGTGCGTGCTTTTGAGAAATTTTGAAGGAAATCAAAACAATTTTCTCAGTTTTCAAAGGGTTAAATGCAACATGTGACAACTTTACAAGCATTAAATTTAAAATGAGTTCAGGGAGAACACTTTTGCATTATTCTCCCAAATGTTCCTCATCTGTTGACAGAAGAAGAGAGGGGGACAGTTTGTTTCCTCTGCGATCTGCTTCCCACTCTTTTGTCCTTTTCCTGATGACTTCTACTTGAACCACTGCTCCTTTTTCGCGTGCTCGCACCCTCCGACTTTGGCAGTAACACTTGAGGGGAAACACTCGTCCTCCTTCTGCTTTTGTTCAAACTGTTTGCAAAGGTCTGACCCTGTTCTTCTGAAGGATTAAAAACTGCGATGCCATCAGAGTGCACAAGTTCCCACTTTAACTTTGTACCATTCACTTGTGTCATTCTCCACCCCTCTTCTTCTGGTCATCCATCCATCCATCAATAATCCATCCATCCATCAATCGCCTGAGGACAGAAACGCAAGTCCAGCTCTACTGTCCAGTACATGGTGAGCATGCTATTTATGCATCCCTCTTTTTATTTTTGATCCTACTTTCTCCATTTCTCTTTTTGCTTTTTCCAGCTTTTTTCCCTGCTTTTACTCAGTTTCACCGGCAGAGTCAAGTCTCCTTCACTTCACTGAAATATTAGTCTATGATACAGTGGTGCCCAATTCATGAGGCATTTTTTATACAAAGGCAATTCAGGTGTAATGTGGGCATGTCCAAGAATAATGCTCTGGTGCACAGGAGGTGATACAGTTTTAGGGATGCACCAATAGTGAAATTAATTTCAAATAATTAATCACAGAGCATGTAATGAATTTGATTATTTTATTTAATTGCTTGACAGCCCTAGATATTACACAACAGAAAAACATTTTCCACTGCCATCGGTGAATGTTATCTTATTTGCCAATGTGCTGAATCAATCAATAACTGAATCTTTATTTCGAACACAAAACACAAAACACACAAAGAAAAGCATGTGAGCCTTACAGCAAGTGCAATGAACCAAAACACACACACACACGAACACAAAAGGCCTATACAAAACCTATACATATATCTCAATTACAAATACTAAAGCCACTTAGACTTGAATATCACATGTTCAGAAATATCACCAAGGCAAATATTGGGTGATACTGATGTTCAGCCGATAAATTGGTGCATCCCTATAAATATTACATCTTGGCAACAACAACAGCATCTTGTTAGAAATGACAGATACTGTAGTTAACATGAGAAGCAACAGCTAAAAAAAACAACATATACAGAAAGTCAGTCTTCATTGTCAGAAAATGCCACGCAGAAGTCACAGCTTTGGCCCCGGTAAAGTTCACCGCCATTAGACCAACCGCGTTATCGCTCTGAAAGTGTAACAGAAGCAGGATGTTTCGGCTCCATCAGATTTACTCCAGGGACGCTGCTCCAGATCTGTCAGGGGCACACTTTTACAGCAGAGGCAGCGTCTGTGCTTGTAGTTGTGATACAGAACTCCTCTGTCCTGCAAGACGTCCACATGCTTCAAACAAAACGTAGGAGAGAAAAGTTTGGGAAGGTGGGTGCTCCCACTCCCATCCCGAAGCCCAAATGTAAAATGAAAAAGCTGGTCATATTTTAATTCGAGAAGTGAACTGGAAGGAAATCTGACCCCGAACATGTTTCTCTCTTTTCTGCACCATCCTTTTCTTTCCGACCTGTCACTTTGTCTCCACACACCCATTATCTCTTGAGCATATCTTCCTCCTTGTGAGCTGCTTTCTTTACACATCTGGAGAAACACCTGTGAACACCAGCGTTGTCTCTCCGTTTAACCTCATTAAATTGTGAAGATGTGTGATCTCTTCTCAACATGTATCCTCTGATGTGCATCACCGAGGTTTTTCTTTAAATAAAAAAGTGGTTAAGACGTCAACAGTGAACCTTCGCTCAAGACCGCGTGCATCATGCTTGTTTGTTAAATGCCAAACAGAAATGTGAGGGGTTTTCTCAACCCAAACACGCGTGACACAAAAGCTACAACCCAGAGTTGATTCTGCAAACAAACTTTGACGAAGACATCTCACCTGCTTATCGTTATTTTGACGAGGAATACGTTTCCTGTTTCTCCACTGAGGCTGCGGAGTGATGGCTGACGATGGCTTTGGTTGGTTTTTAAGTGTTTGTGAGTGTTGATATGTGTGAGTTCAGTGTGTGTGTGTGTGTGTGTGTGTGTGTGTGTGTATAGATATATATATATGTCAGCTTATTGTCAGCTTACACCAGCTTTTATTTTCATGGCGGCTTTGTGTGTGTTTGCATTGTGTTGTCTCTTTGCACTTGTGTGTGCTGACGTGCGAGCTCTCTTCTCCTCGTTTCCTCGCCTCTCTTCAGTAAGCCCGGTGGCTTACAGCACTCACGTTACGGTGCACATGTACACATGTACACATACACACACAACTCTGCTTGACATTCTCTCAATCCTGTGTCGAACGATTTAGCTTCAAAGTAAATGATGTAACATTCATGAAATCTTGGCCCCATTTCTTAAAATCTCCTTTTATAAATGGCCTGGATTAGAATTGGAGTTTGGTGGAATTCTTTCAACTCTTGCAGTTTTCTTCCCACTTTCTTTAAACTTTCACACCATATTAAGGTTTAAAGGTGCAGTCAGCGTTTTTTGTCTAAATTCTGCTATTATCTCCTCACGGTTCACTAGTTGTCTATTTTATGTTGCGCTTTTAAAAAAGGAGCGTATTTGTTTGGGTGTTGAGGTCAAATTATGGCCGTTTCAGTTTATTATGCTTTTTATAGCCCAACACCTGTCAATCTGTACCTAACTGGTTAGTTTTTAAGAAAACAAAATGCAAGGTGGCTAATACAAGAGCTCTTTCCTTTCAGTCTGGCCCCCCACCGACTCAGCTTTAGGTCTGGGGGTCTGGCTGCAGGCTTTATGTTTTCGGGTTGTCCTTCCATCCGCTCATACGTCCATCTGCATCTATGTCTGGCCCATTATTGTGAACATGATATCTGAAGAACACCTTGAGGGAATTTCTTCAGATTTAACACATATCTTCAGATGGACTTAAAGATTAACTGATTATATTTTGGTGGCCTTAGGTCAACGTTCAAGGTCACTGTGATCATGTCTGTTTCATTCTTGTGAATGCAGTTTCTCAAGAACACCTTGAGGCAATTTCTTCAAATTTGGCACCAATATTTAAATATTTAAGTAGATATAAGGATGAACTGATTAGATTTTGGTGGTCACTGTTATCTTGCAATAGCGCCGCATGAAATATTATAATACTCCGCCCAATCCTACCCCTAGCCACTTAGCTCCCTCCAGATCCGGATGGCGCTCAGTGCAGTACACTGAGGATTAGAAAAATGAACCTATGGACCAACATTAGTAACCAGTAAAAAAACATCCTCAGCAGTTTACCATTAATATCTGTAGTTCAAATATCAACAATATTCCCTGATAATCACAGACTCCTTTATTGGTACATTAAGTAAACCATGACTTCTCTTGACCTCTGTCACTGAGTAGCAGGGCTTGTTTGTATGTCATAGTGTTAGATGATTAAGATTCATGTAATCGTAGTTTGCTTCTTAGAGTGAGTCACTCTGGTGATTCACTTCCACACCCAGAACGCAGCCCCATTTAGCATCTTCCAGTTAATATTTTCTCCAAACATGGTTACAAATAATTGAATGTAGATTCAATGCGAATATCATTATGATCGAACTAAGCTATAAAGGGCCGGCCGCTCTTTGATGTGACGCTTTCAAAGGAGCTTTTAATGGAGGCTTACAAAGGTGATTCATGACGGGCAAATGGCATAGTCGAATCGATGCAATGTGAAAACGCAAGCAGGGAAGTCACCGGTGACAACATCGTGATGTCACGCAGTGCCACCCACCCCCTCATGCCACCTCTTAGAATAACAGATTAGTCTTTTGAATGAATGTTTTAGATATCACTTTCCTCACTGCAGCTGCTGCTGCTGCCATCTGCTGGACTCCACACTCTGAAATTCACCTGTGTTTATCCTACTGTGCTTGTGGGGACATTCAACTACTCTGTCACCATAATTTTAACTGACCTTTTTTTCAGTACTATAAAAAAACAAATTGTAACTTTAAATCCTAAATTCCCAGATGCTAGCTGGTGTTAGTGGGATTTTTTTGTGCAGTGGGAAAGAGGCTTTATGTCGGGGTGGCAGGAGAATTTTCAGACCTTAAACTCTTCCCGTCTTCTGTTTCTAATTCCTACCGGAAAGATGTGAAATTTAATCAAAAGGATGTCACAAACCACAAGGTGAAAAGTTAAAAAAAAAAACGTTCTCACAGGTATAGGAGTGCAAGAACACAGGCTCATATAAAAGCGCACACACACAAACACACACAGGCATGGACACAAACCCACCTCTTGCTGTTGTTAACACTCTTGTTGTGTCTCCTCCCTTTCCTCTCCTTTCCTGCACAGCCCCAGACAAACAGCACCAAAAACAGCATAGTCACCAGCCCTAAAGGAAACATCCCTTCACCTGCTCTGGTATTTACCTCCTAACCCCCCCTTCACCTGTTTGTGTGTGAGTGTGTGTCCGTCTGTCCAAGATCCCTATCTTCTCTCCCCTCCTCTTTCACTTTTGCCTGTTTTTCCCTCTGTCTGTCTTGCTGTTGTGGTTGATCTTTGCCCAGCTGCTGCGAGGGCCACAGCGGTCGGGCAGGTCTTAAACCTGCGGGTGGTGTTGGGAAACATTTCCACCTGGCAGGTGTGGATGCTGTGTGACTTGCACTTGGGGTTGATATTCTGCTGCCAAGATAGCCAATGCCTGCCGGGACTGTCAGCGCAATTTACCCCCTTCTTCCAATGTATGCTCCTGTAGAGAAGCGGTTTCCCACCGTGCGAGCAGCAGAGTCCAAAGGTCTTCATACTGTCCTTCCAGCCAAATAGCACACCAGCCGCTTACAGAGAATAATTCCTTCTCTTCTGTTGATGGTGTGAAAATCTGTAAAATCGGCTGATCAGCTGGGATGGAAACCTTCGTGCTCTTGGACTTCTGGCACATGGTCACGAAACAGTTTTATTGTGGGAATTTGTGCTGGAAGGATAGTCAAAAAGTGTGAGTAGAAATTTTACTCAGCATCCAGGCCCCAGAGCAGGTTTCCAGCAGGCTTCGGCGGTATCATGGTCTCTTGGTATAATAAGATATTTAGAAATTTGAAGGTATGTTTTTCAATACCGTCATAAATACAGGCGTCACGCTTTCTGTTAAACTCATGTAGTGCACAGCATGCACCATAGCTGAGCTGAAAGACACTGTGATACTTAGTGGTGGAGGGAATCCGAAAATTCAGTTACAGGACTGTAAACAGCTGGTGTCCAGCAGAGAGAGAGATAGAAAACTGAATGTTTTTTTTGGTTTTTTTGGGGTTTTTTTACATAAACTTGGAGAATTAGGATTTATTTCAACCAAACCTGAGCTGGTGGTTGTGGAAACAGTGGACTTACTAACTAGATTTCTAGCAAGAGTAACTAAGATTGTTTGAGTGAGTTTTGTTTTGTTTTTGTTGAGCTTGAATGAAGTGTTTTTCATGATGAGTTAATGAGGCAGTTAAGCCTCTTCAGTCTTCCGTGACAGAGAGAAAGTTAAATTAAAAAGGGGCACAGTTGTATTTCTCTGTTTTAACCCTAGGTGTGAGAATATTCCTTGTTTAACATTTTGTTGGTTTTTTGAGGGGATTTCTTCAAATTTGGCACACAAACGTATGAGTGTATTCAACGAGGAACTGATTAGAATTTGGTGTTCAAAGGTCAAGGTCACTGTTTAAAATGTATTCCAGCAGTGAGCTACGTTTGTAACACTTTAAGAGCAAAATGTCTCTGACACTATTTTCTACTGCACGTTAATTAGCCAGAATAGTTGCAGTATGTCATGCCATTTATATAATCAGGCTTCAAGCCACACTTAATTATAAATCACTGGCAACCAAGTCCTACATGCCACACTAATGATCTCACCAACTTAGACATGTAACACAGCTGAGGACTCTGGCAAGTTTGTTTCCTGCACACTAAATATAACTTTGTCACGCTGGCTTTACAAAGCTCCATCTAAGCATGTAATGATAATTTATTACAGACTTCAGGCTGTTGGTCAGTGGGTCACTAACTAATGCAACTGCGTGGTCACCCTGGTATGTTTGGGATTACCTGTTTTTGTATCGCTATCAGTAGCTTGGCCGCGGCTTTAGGCACCATTAAGAACTTTAATCAAAGAAGGCAAAATGACCTTTGTCTTTATGTGAGTTTGTGTCTGTTTTTTAAGTGTGTGCATGCATGTGATGTTACCTTACACCGCAGTCCTCGCACATGTGCCGACATATTGTCAAGGCGTCTTTATGGGAACTTGAAGAGTATGCACGGATCAGAAAAGGGTTTTTTTTCTGATTCTTGAAGGGAATCGGGAGTGGGAGCGCGGCTGTGATCTTCATTCTGTTGCTAGGGACCTGAGCTAGTTACTGTTTAGCCATTTGGTACATTAACTCCTTCATCACTGCTGCTAGGTCATGGAGAGACACACTTTCATGACCTCAATTTGGAGCAGTTTTGGTGGGGTGATGAAAAAGAATCTTTAATGTGCATGTTACATTATTTCAGGTGTAGCTTGGCTCGATTTACATTTTAAAAAAAACATCTAAATATAATAATTTGACTGCGCCACTAAAACATGTTCATTTAAATTTTATTCATAAAGCCTAATTTCACAAATTACAGTTTGTGCCAGAGGGCTTTACAGCACACAGCATCTGGATCTTCACAGCAGATAAGGAAAAACTCAAAAAACCTCAGGACTAAGGAGGGACCCGTCCTCCAGGGCAAACGTGCAAGTGGTGTTTTCTGTACAGAACATATCAACATAATAAAATGACCATAGTCAAAATGATACATAGAAGGGGAGAGAGAGATGCAAAAAAAAATAATATAAACTATTATAATAAAGTAGTAATATAAATATAAATCGAAAAGAGACATTTGTGACAGTATATATGCAATATATGTATATGTTAACCTTTTGAAACCGAAAATTATGGAGACATTTATAGAAAGTAAAGGAAAACTACCTGAAAATTAGTAAAGAAAAAATTAAATGTAAAACCTCAAAAAGGGACCTGAATAAAAGTGCTGAAAATAAAATCAGAAAAATTCAGTGACATAATTTTAAGTACGTGAATGTGATAATTAGTTTTTTTTCCCCCTAGCTTCTCTTTTGTTCCCCTATAGACATTATTCTCTTGCTTCTTTTTTTTTTTTAAAGGACTTTCTAAAATCCACAATTTTTCCAGTTTGTGGTACATTTCTTTATAAGATGCCTATTGCCTTTTTTCCAGTGATTCTGAAAGAAATTGATTGGTTTTAAAGGGTTAATATGATAGTATATGTATGTAACAATCATAATCATATGTGTATAGTAACAGCAGAAGTATAACTAATAATAATGGCATTAGAAGGCGTAAGGCAGGACTGCGGCCTACGATCCAGGCGCAGCCATCACCAGAGGAAACCTGCGAGACGAGGGAGCACAAAGGCTTTTGAGAAAAGGCGAAGTTAGTAAGAACATGCGAGTTAACGTCCCTGCAAGAGCAGCGGTGTTAATGTAAAGTCAGCGTTGATGATACGAGACCATCAGCACTCGCCCCCTCCTTCTAATCTGCAAACCCCAGGTACTTTGTTCTCACTCATCATCATCATCTCCCAAGTTGCTGCCAGTGCCTGTTGCCCCGGGCGACGGTTGCCCTGACAACACCGCCATTATCACCAGGGAGAAAGCTGATGAGTGGTCATCACAGAGGTGTCATTTCCTGGGGTGTGTGGAAAGGGGGAGGGAGCTGCAAATAATGTGGTTGATGGCGCAGAGTTCTGATTAACTGTACATCAAATGACAGATTTTGGCAGACTGTGGAGAGCTGCAGAACAGCGAGAAAATATATCCGTCTCCGTAATGAATCATCAATCAGCGCCTAATGCGTGAAGTGACAAGAAGGCAACACTGAAGGGCTTTGTCAGCTGCAAAGTTCAGTGTTTGAAAGGAGCCACTTATTGAAAATAAGTCAAATGTAACATTGTCAAAACAGTGGGGTTCCCACAGTCATGACAAACCTGTAAAAGTCATGGAGTTTCACAATCTTGTTTTCCAGGCCTCCTTAAAAGTTTTGGAAAAGTTGAGGAAATTTGTTGCGTATAATCAAATTAATTGTTACAGATATTTTCCGTGTATAGCCTTTTGTGTAATGTAGTATAATGGGAAATTTTAGGGGTTTTGCACACATATTTATTTGTGGCAGCCTGCCATAATTTAAACATCTGCCACCACAAATAGATTTTCTATTTTTTGGAATGCAGCGCTCATTAGGAGCACTGTTGGAAAGACTGGACGATAAATCAGAGTTTATTTTTCGATAATGATTTTGGCATCTGTCGATTTTCAAGACAAGATAATTGAAATAAAACAAATGTGTGATAAGATGAGTCTACCAATGTTGTTCCCGTTTTGTCTTTTTTAAAAATCATGTGCACCCTATTTCTACCGGGGGTACTCGGCCCGTCCTCCCAAAGTCCAAACAGAAGTTTCAGCGCCAGTTAAAAACAGCAAGCAAATTTTGGTGTCTTATTTTGGTTCCAGATTGTGTGTGTAGTTTATTTATTTTGTTATTAACTTTTATAGTGTTATATTATTGTAGTTGGGTTTGCAGTTTTTTATTAGGTGAATTTGTTAATAATTTGTAATAATTGTTAGTTTTTATCCAAATTCAAGTATTCTTTTAACTTTTTAGTACAGTGTGACAGTTTAAAGTTTAAATTTCCATTTGCAATTTTAAAAAAGAGCAGTTTTTAGCCTCATTAATCATTTTGTGCTTTATTATCTTTTGTTAAGTATCGGTTCAGGCAAGGTTTTGACACGATACCATTTTATGTCGTTTTAGCACCGGTATCTAAATAAACCCAAACGTTACTCAACCCTACTGTTGGTGACAGTACGTACTCCAGGCAGACACAGAGCAGCAGAGCATCAGGCACAGTGAAAGTGAAACTTAACTGTTTGTTGCACTGGGTATAAAAGTTTGCATTTACTCACCTCTGCAGCAGCTGCTCCTCTTGTCCATCGATCTGATCTGATTAGTTGTGCTTGGATTGACAGATCGGTTATTCACCCTGCGAGTCACAAACTGCTGCTGAGAAAGAAAGAAGGAACTTATGGAGAGCTCCCCTTGCGCTGCATTCATGAACCATAAAAGTTATTGCTTAAGTTTTGCAACAAGAAGGTGTACAGCGGTGTTTATAGCAACAGAAATTACAAAAAGAAAAGTGATATGGCTGAACTTGTGGAGTCACTGAGCCAATTGATGCACGCAATCCTGACCAATTTCAGACTTAACTTCCTTTAGATAGAAATCTTGAAATGATGCCAGTTGTGCCCGGAAATGCACGCCTTTTCTTTTGAGACGAGTGCGAGGGACCAGAATGACCCGTTTTCATCTTGTGGGGCATCTTTGTCTTTTTGCTGGGTGTGCCAGTGCCTTGTAAGATGTTGAGGCTAGTGTTTATCTATGTCGGAGCTCATTTATATTGTATGAGCTGGCTGATATTCTCTTAGTTTTGATTCTTGATTCTGTACATATTTGCATCATGTAGGGCATCTGAGGCAGTTAAAGAATTATGCATGCACAGCAGGGCAGTGCAGAAATAAAGAGCTACCATGTTCAGCAAAACCTTGAATCAGTTACGGTTAAAAATGTCACAGATTTCATTGCAACTTAATGCTGTCCCTTTCCTTAGGCTGTGTACAAACTGTGTGTGTGTGAGAGTCTGCGTGATGTGCTCATGGCACACACTTCACCCTGCGTTTCAGTACTTTCTCTGACTCCAAATTACATTTTCAGCTCATCCACCGCACTCTTTTCTTTCTCTGAAGGATTCTTCCCTCTCTCCTTTGTCAACCTTAACAAGCACTCTCTTTTCATCCAACATTCAAATCGCTCTCTTCTTCCTCTTTTTACATTTAATCATTTCTTTCTACTATAATGTCGCAATCTTATCTCTTTCTTTCCCTCCCTCTCTCTCTCCCCCTTTCTGTGCTTTCTCTCTTTTACTTCATGTTCCTCCATCCTCCTCCTCTTCCTTCTCCAGGAACCTCAGACAACTGTCATCCATAATCCAGTGGACGGGACGAAGGTATACATCTATCATTCCCCAGTCCTGACCGACACTTTATCCTCTCTGTCATTCTCCTCCTCTTCCTCATCTTCTCCTGCTCTTTGATCTGTCGTCTCTTGCATTTGTGTGAGCGCGCCGTGGCACTGGTTTACTAACGGGAGCGTGCACATGTCTGTATGTGTGTGAGATCACACTCCTTAGATAAATCACTTTATGAAGGGGAAAAGGGGTGATTGGAAAAGTGAATGTGTGAGAACTTTCCCTTAATTATATTGCAAAACGCAGTGCCATCCAGTCACATGTTTCTTCCTCTTCTTGCCTTTGTTCAAAAAAACATTATACAGCACAATCTGCTGTGTTGCTAATGATTTTATGTAACATATGCAAAAACAGGATCTTCCACCACAGGGATACCTACTATGTATTACTTTGCTTGGGGGGCACTTCTGCAGTTGCAGCAGCCCCATACACATTAGCACATTTCTAGGATTTTAGGATATTCCTAGGATTTCAGTAAGTTTCTAGGATTTGCAGGATTTTAGCACATTTCTGTGATTTTTAGGACATTTCTAAGACTATAGAATGTTTCTAGTATTGTAGGATGTTTCTGGGATTTTAGGACATTTTTATGATTTCAGGACATTTTCAGGATGCAGGTACAGTCTGTAGGATTGGCTGTCAGCCAAATTATGATTTTGAAAATCATATCAGAATTTAATTGGAGCATCCCTAATTTTTATATAATTGTCATCATACATTTTTGGTATTTCCACCAGCACATAGCCGATTAAAAGTGGTTGTTACAGTTAGTGTGAATGTTTTTGGGTCTGTATTTGTTTAGAGGATGTGCATGAACCTGCATGACTTTGCAGTAAGTTCCTTTCCTCTTTAATGACCAAGCATTTATTATCTGTGTGTGTGTGTGTGTTTGCCGTTTGCTTGAGTTGTTTTTGCTGAGCTGTGATGCACACAGTTGAAGGGGAAAGTTAACGTGACTTTGTTTCAAAGCCGCTTCCATATTTTGCCTCACAGCAGAGTGACCTTTCCAAGAGATTTTGGGTCAGACCTCAGAGGGAAGTGCTCGGCTTTGAGTCGTGTAAAACATCAGGTCCCAGAAAGTCTAAAGATAGGCAAGACAGGAAGTGATGAAGTTTTTTTTTGGAAGAATGCTGCTTCATTGCAGTTTTCGTTTTCACAGATGTCTGAATGAAGCTTACTCACAAAATCCATGTGTACACCTTTTCCAACAAATAAACTGGTACATATAAAGGAAGAAGTGTAGTGATAAAGAGGAGACTAAACATAAATTGGGAGACAGGTAAAACTGTCTTTAGGTTGTCCCTAAATCCTAAACACTGGACATTTTAAGCAGCATACTTGACATCTAGAACACTTGCTCGCTTTGTTTGACCATCTGGGCATGTCAGACCACTGAATTTTGTCCTGTGTGAGCACATAAAGAAACCTCCATACAGGAAACATCCCGTAACATGCAGTTCTGTGAGTAAGGCTAGCTGTCTGTGATGCTTGGATGTCCTGAAATTGCAAAGCCTTGACTCAAGCTTAAATGGGTAAAATGCATTAGTATATGGCTGCAAAATGAATGTCGCATTAACATTCATGAGGGTTAACTACTGCAAAATGCACAAATAGATTTATCATATAATGGTAGGTAACAACTTACAAGCCTGAGATGCAACAAAATGAATAAAAATGGTAAATGTCACAAAGAAAACTTCTCTATGATTCAGACCAAAGACAAGAAACTGAAGGTGTGATCACACTTATAATGATATTTCTGTGAGGACGCTTGACACGATTCTCTCCATTACACACACACACACACACACACAAACACAGCTTTTGTCTTCACTTGTTCTTCCTCTCCTCAGGTCTCCAGCTGCTCTTTATAAGGCTATGAAACCACTTTTGTGCTTTGTGCTGGTGTTGCTGTTCGTGCACGCGGGTACTCCTAATGAGGTCACAGAGTCTCTCAACTCTCCTACATGCAGGGGAATTTAGGCCCATTTAATCTGCTAATTGGAAATCCGAAGCTAACATCTCCTCTGGCGAAAGCTCGAGATCAGACAGACAGCAGAAAAGGTAGATGGATAGATTGCACGATCTGAGGGCGTGCTTAAGATGACAGCTTATTGCCTCTGAGAATCCCTTCTGCAGGCCTCCACTGTTTGAATAGATGGATGGAGCACATCCCATTGACTTTCTGTCAGTTTTTGCAAGAGACGAGAGCACCCTGCGGAGGAAAGACATCACTTGTCCACTAAAGAGTTTCTTTAAGTACAACTAAACGCCCAAACCACCTTTTTTTCAGTTGAAAAGCAATATTTATGGGTTTTTAGTTGTGATGTTGACGGATTCAAATCCAGCTCTGGACATTTGGATTTTAAGTATTTAAATTCTTCATATTGTGTATAAATATGCATAGTGACTGCCCTCTGAAGATTGAAAATTGGCTATTGCGATTGAATTTTACTATTGGGTGATCCTGGTAGCACGAGACTTCTTTCACCACCAACCGAGCCCCCTGTCGCTGCTTTGTTGCCATCTTCTCACCAACTAACTGCATTGTGTGTGTGCGGGGGGCAGGGAGGGTTTGTGGATCAAGTGGTGCCACGACTTGGTGACTGGGTTTGTCTTAGCCCCCTCCAACCCCAAGCCTAAAATGGGTAATTTAGTTACTCCTTATAAGCAGAGGATAACATTAGTGGAGAGACACAAAAAGTCTAAAAATGCTCCTTTTTCAGAAAGCCTTCAACTAGCAGTGCATTTAAATGGTAATTTAAGAAACTTTTACTGTATTCCAGTGTGTACTTGCTTTTATGCCCGTTATGTTTTATGCTCTGTTTTTACTCTGAAGTAATTTGAAATTTGTTTCAAATGTAAAGAGCATTATAAATAAAATGTATCCGAACACTGAGTAACAGTGAGTTTATGAGATGGTACACATAAGATCCTGTAGGGATAAGGTTTGTGGTCGATCTCATTTGAGTTTCTCTTACATCTCCCATCCAACGCAGTGACAATAGAACACCAGAAATGATATGATCGCAACGCTCAGATATTTGGTAACTGGAAACACAAACATCGCTTTCACAGTGTCATATTATGACGCAGTTCATTTCATTTCTACGGGGTGTCCACACCTTGAAGGCTCACAAAAGGGCGAGTCTGTGACAACCAATCACATCTGTGAAAAGCATGTGCAATATCTAGAGGTGGAGTCAACACCTCCTCATTAAGATAAAAGTTTCTGTGTCTAATCTGCTCAGAGCTGCTGAGAAATTTCTTAAATCACTCCTAAACTAGGACTCCTTTAGGTTTAGTCTGGCGCTCTTTGAGAGTGTTCTCAGAATTTTTGTGAATAAGGCCCCAGGTCTCTCGTGATGTGTGTCTTCATGTGTACTCTGCACGAATGTGCGTGCTGTTATATTTAAACCCAAACTCACTGTCTATCTCTGATCTCCAGGAATCATCGGACAGCAGCAACACCACTGTGGAGGATGAAGATGTGAAAGGTAAGACTGCAGAGACAAAAGAGATAAAAACCAATTCTGAAGCTCAGAAAAGTCGAGTTTTGAATTGTTGCAGCAAGTGAAAGGTCAGAATGCTTCTGTGGACAAATTTTGGATCATCGCTTGACATTTCGACTGTATTGATGAAATTGTTTGTTGCTACAGCCAGTCATGAAAAATCTGTGTAACTGCAGAACTCCACTACAATCATAAATATCACGAGGCATTTTTTGAAACACTAGAAACATTAGAAACAAGTATTCAGCAATCAGCAGATAGTACACCCAGAAAGTATTGGAGATTTGGCCGATTGCCTTTCACTAGGGCTGCACAATTGATCAATATTAATCACGATAATTTTTTGTTCTTTTCGATTTTGATGTTTAAAATTCACGCTTCCTGAACCAACAGCCAGCCTGCACTTTGAGCAGCTGTGAACATGAGTGTTGCAGACGGGGAAAACGAAAAATCATGCGTTCATCGATCATCAATATCTGTTGTTTGGAAGTATTTTGGATTTAAGAGAAAACTAATTACATGCAAAAAGTTCATGTGACTTGTTCTGCACCGCAAAGCAGCACAACTAACATGTTTAACCACCTGAAAAAAACTAGGGATGCTCCAATAATCAACTGAATATAAATATTAGTCAATTATCTACTTGCTGACCACCATCTGCCTTTTGGAAAATAAGTTGACATTCACTGATAGCAGTGGCTGATGTTTTTCATTGTTTCACGTTAGTTTTGCACAGGTTTGAAAGCAGGACAGTATAAAAACATCCTCACTGGCTGTGGGCGAAATTCTTTAAACATCAGTATCAACACAGTTTCACAATCAGTGCATCCAAAAAAAAAAAAGGCATTTTTAAAAACATACAAAGGTGGATATGTATCTATCCAGCTTTCAAAGACAGACAGAAATAACCAGTAAGATACAGTATGTGTCCGATAAATATTGTCTTCTTTTAGCTGCTTTCTGTGATGGATTATTTATTTTTAACTAGCCTGTAATTTAGGTTTCATTTAATTTATATTTTGCTGCTAGGAGATGCACTAAATACAAGTGAAGAAAAAACTTAATTTAAGTTTTTTTTATTGCAAAGATTAGCAGCACTGTAGCGTAACCTGAGTGTGAAAGCAGCACTCTGTTGATTTAATTTCGGATAAAAAGTTTTGGTACAATTTTATTTAAATTTTGCTTCATGGTGATGCGCTGTGAAAAAGGAAAAATCGAACTCTGATGCAAGAATTTTTACATTAGCAGGAAAGAAGCATGACATGGAAGTTAAAGCAGTGATGTTTATTTATATGTGAAATTGAACCAATTAAAAGCAATTAATGAATAATTGTGATAATTAATTGTGATCTCAGTATAATCGTGATCGTCATTTTGGCAATAATCGTGCAGCCCTAGCTGAAAGTGGAGCTTGTGAAGTTTTCAGCTTTGTGATGGTCGATTACGACAAGCTGCGCTCTCTCCATAAAGTTACACATGTGGACAAGGATTTTTAAATTCTCTTTGCAGTAAAAGTTATTGCTGCCATAATTGTACCTGAGCGAGCTTGTCTTTTAGAAAATGGGCTCAGTTGATTTTTAAAAGCTGAGGGATAACAGTTAAATGTTCTGACAACCCAGAGGGCACACAAAAAGTCCTCTCACAACTGCTGCTCTGCTTTGCTTGAGCTTCCTGTTTATTAGAGCCTCGGGGTGCTCGTGCATTTTGATGCCAAGTGTTGAAAAGTGCTCTTTTTTGCGACTGGCTTTGTCTCAGAGGTTTTTTCTATCTTTCTGAGATGTGTTTTATTTTCTTACAGGGTGAACATTTGTGTAATTATGATTCTTGGCTGTTTTTTAAAAGCTTTCAAGTGCAATTTGGAACAAAAAATGGCCAAAAAAGACATAATTAAATCATGATTTACTCTGTTTGAATGGATGGATTATGGATTGTGTAAACGTGACTCATGAAGCAGTCAACCGGCTGATAGCTGTCCTCGCACTGACCCCTCATGGAGCCTGGCTGTATTGCTTTGTTCTGCTGGTTTTTCAAAAGACCGTGAGTGTGTGTAAGTGTGTGTGAGAGGTGAGAGGAGAGAGGAGAGAGGAGAGCTGTGAAATCTAAGATGCCTTGTAATGCTGTTGTGGTGTGGCTTTCTCAAAAGTGTTGCCGTTTGGCTGAAATCGTAATACCGATAAACACACACCTCTGGAATAACAACATGCCTGTGTGCGGTGTCAGCTTGCAGAGTTGTGTTGCTTGTGGCTGGAAATGTAAAATGACTGTCTTGGTGGTGCATATCACACATATCAGCAAACAACTTTTGCAAAGTGTTTTTGTGTCTGTTGCGTGTGTGTGACTGAATCTATTTTGTGTGAAGTGTGATTTTCTGTGTGTGTCTGCTTCTCTATGCCAGCAAACACCACTGTTCTCCACATCTAAGCAGAGCACAGTGCATAAATCGGGTCATGAATGTATCATTTCAGTGCCAGGCACACAGAACAGAATGTGCGTTTCCATCTCCTCCTCCTCCTCCCTACAGAGCTGTGACCGAAATTACCTTTTTGACTCACTGGCAATGACAGCTGGTAGTTTAGAAAATCCACCACAAATCCAGCATATTTTTTACTGGTCAAAATGCTAAATTGTCTTTTTGTGTTACATTTACATTTGCTTCAGTGCATTTTGTTGAGAAAGTGAGATACTATGTTGAATGTTTACTAGAGAAGAGACTAAAGTAAAATCTAAAATATTTTTTTTCAAGATTTTGTACAACTCATCATCACAGCCTCAGTAAGTGTATATGTTCTCTCTGGTAAGCATTTATGCATTGTGTAAGTCTGGGCCCTTTATTATGCCTCCAAGCCAGCACTGTGACCTCACACATCATGTTTTTGGCCATAACTCATAAATCATTAATTATTATTAATTATGACAGTATTTCACATATTCTAGTAGAATAAAATAGTGATTGTTTAGATACAAAAGGTCAGCTGCACTGTGACATCATACATTTCTGCAAACATACTTTTTTGGCCATTACTCAGTGTTATATATATCAGAAACAGAAGGGGAGACACTTGGTCACATACTAAATGAATGACCCTAATGTGGGCGTGCACATTTAAACTGTGCTGATTTTAGAGATCTTTTGTGCTGCCGAGGCCAAGATGTGTGTGAAGCATCCAACATTATGAATATTCATTATGCACTAAGCATCTGGTTAGTTTCAGAGTTCGCAAAGATGACCAAAAAGTAAAGTGAGAGATCATGTGAAGGGATATGACAAATGTGCAACAAGCTTGGTGAATCACCAGACAACTGTAAGCAATAGTTTAGCTATTTGCATAGTATTATTTTTCCTGGCTATTATGGCTACTGTTACTGCGAACTGCATCCTAACAAAGTGATTAACAGTCAAGTTTTTTTAGCTGCATTAACTGAAAACTGATGTTTTCAAAAAAGTCCAACTTATTTAAAAAAAAAAAAACACAAACCTTTCTCTTTTTTGATGCTTTTAAATGAATCATTACTATTTCTCACTGAATCTTTGATGTCTAAAAACTTAGAAACAGGACAGCCCTAATGCATATATAAATAAGTCATAAAAAAAATCAGATTAACCTTGAGCAAATTAGTTTGATTTCTTGCAATGAGTAACTGAACAAGACATGGCACAAAAAAAAACTAAAAAAAGTTACAAGAAAATTAGCTGAAAACAGGGGGGGAAAAAAACAAACAATAAAATAAAAAAGACCTTTAAAAAATGCGGAAAAAATATATAGGTTTTTATTATTATTATTTTACTATTATATTATTTTAATTATAAATATAATTTTCTGGACCTTTTTTTAGGTAATTTTCTTTTTTTTCTTGCAGTTGTTGGAACATTTCTCACCTAGTTGGTATTTGCCATGTTTTAGCACAGCAAAAGAAAACTGATGTCAGTCCAGGTTAATAAAGTTCAACCTGTTGATAAATTAAAGTTTTTAAAACTACTCTTTATGGGAGTGGGGGAGCCTGAGGGAGCATTGCGTCACCTTGCCCCCCCCCCCCCAGGCTCTACTGTACTTTCCCTGTACACACAGTAAAAGCTGTACACATTTCCTTCCCTTCCAAGGTCCCAATTGGGGCCTTACCAACCCACCCCTCTGGCAGGACAGGGCAAGGGCACCTTGGGGGGGGGGTGTCGGGGCTAAAGGGGGTGGCGTCTATATTTAGCCCTAGTGGCAGGAAACAGAGACGGAGTACCCAGAGTGGGGTTAAAACACACCGCTCTGCTAGCGCCACCCTTGGATAGTATTAGTCTCACACAGCAGTTTTTAGACTCTTAAGATCTGAGCGGGCAGATAGAGCGCTTAGCACCAGAGAAAACTACAAGAGCCAGGTGAGTGAAGGGGAGCCGCGTTTGGTTAGTGGAATAGTTTGTGTCACGTCGGCCTTTGTGGGATCTTGTCAGGTCAGTGAGTGCTGGACAGCTGGTTTGTAATCCAACACCTTGCTGGCTCTCGGAGCATCTGAACACATATCTGCTCTGTTACTCTCAATACTTTTATAGTAGAGAATATGTTACAGAGGGTTTTCTGAGGGCTGCTTGTTGTGAGTCGTTAATCTGCTGTTTCGTTGGTGTGGGGGATTTTTTTTTTTTTTTTTGCATCAGTTATAATTTGTGGGATTACTTGCTGTTAAATTGCTAATCCTGAAGTTGTTCTTTTTGTGACATCTGTGAAATTAAGTGCTAATTGCTGGGATGTTTCCACACTGAACATCTGAGGGATCAGCTGTCAGTCAGACACTGCGGGCTGTACTTTGATTTTTTTTTTCTTTGTATTTTCTGTTGATAATATTGGTTTTCTGAGAGTACATTTGTGGATGGAGATGTTGTGGATTGTTGGTGTTTGTCTCTGAATTAGGTGGCACAAAACTTTCTTCTGCTGCCAGTCTTGTGCCATTAATTTTTTTCCCTGCAGGGACGCTTTCTTTCCCTCGATTTGTCAGTGAGTGTTAACGTGTTGCGTTTCCTTCTTTGCCAGCTGATTAAAGAAACAAGCGGTAATGAGTAACATCCAGCTCTCTCTCATTATCGTGGCCATCACCCTTGTCATCATCCATCCTCTGCTCACTGGCAAGACGTCCATTAAAGTCTGAGTAAAAACCTCACAAGCAGCAGCAGCTACAGTTGTAAATCCGGCTGTAATGGAGCCATTAACTGAGATAACGAGAAAAATGCTCCTTTTTTTCTTTTTTAATGAGATCTGGTGACGGAGGACTGTCAGTTAAAAGTAACTAATTTGTCAGAGCGAGAAAAGGTTGACTGGGTTTATCGTCTTGTATTTATCTGCCTGCAGCTTATCTCGTATCACATTGCAGCCCCTTTTAAAAAAGAATACAGGGCCACTACGAAGTCCCTTCTTTGTGCCTTCTTGCATTTTTTACACAGAACCAAATGACGGCAACATCGTCCTGCTCCAGTGTGTGATTTTAGACAGCGTGCCAGCATCACAGAATTGAATGAGGCGTTATGGGTGTGACATTTAACACAAGAGCACCTGCCTCTTGTGTGACATAAAAATAACAATGGCATAACATGTCAGTAACATAATTTATTATGGCGTTTATGTGTTATGTATTGAATCTATTATTTTTTTTATTATTATACTGTACCTCACGCCTAAAATTGCACTTAAGTCTTGCGCTGCTCTGTTTTGATTTTTGATTCAACCGTTGTTTTTAAATTTTTCTTTTGTGTTGAATTTTTTGCTTTTTAATTTTTTTCCATTGTTATTCACGTCAGTTTTGTTACTACCTTTTGTGGCTGCTTAAAGGCAAAACAACTCTGTCCCTGGATTAATGAGCGTAACTAATGCATTTCCTTAAATAGACAGTAAAGAAGCTGACGAATGGTTACCTATCACCTATCACCAGATATTTCCTATAGTTTAGCAGACATGGCCATGGCAAAAAAGCCTGAAGTTGAAAGCAGGGGCTACGACTTTAGGAGCGGTGGAAAGTTGGATATTTTTCCACTTATATCACAATTTTTTTAGTAACTTGTGATGTGAAAACAGGCTTGCCTCCAAATATATATTTCTAATTTTGACTCTATTCAAAAAGTTTGGACACCCCTGTTTGGTACAGAATGACAAAGCAATATAACAGCGCAATATTTCCACCTTGAACAGGCAGTATGAAGGAGCTACTGCCTGTTCAAGGCGGGAATATTGCACCACTATGCTGCAGTTATCCAACCTGTGAGCTAGCAACGGAGGTAACAATGCCAAATTTAGGTCTGTGTAAAACAGAGAACAAGAAAGAGGAGATCATGGGTGTAACATTTTGATGGCGTGCCATACATGTGCCTCACTGTGGGAGATAACTCAAAGAAGAAGAACGTCCCCAAATTGGGAAAACAATTATATTTGGCAGCTCGTTATGATGAGATAAGCCGCCATATACCAGGGATGATAAATGATTGCTGTTGCTGCATATGCCACTGTTTTTATGAAGCGCTGCCGACCCAAATGTTATATGTCGCACTATAGTCTGATACTGTTGTGTTACATGTCACACCCATCACGCCTCTTTTGATTCCCTAATGCCGGCACGCTGTCTAAAATCACTTACTGGAGCTGAATGTTGCTGCCGTCGTTTGGTTCTGTGTAAATACTCAGTAGCAGGTCTGTGGTGTAATCTCTGCGTAAAACAGGCTGGTCGGTCCTCACAATGACATTTCTGCTTTTTTTGTGCACAACGTGTGCGGCTCATCTATCTTTGCAATCATGTGTGTGTTTGGTCTCATCCTCTGTGTGTGTGCATGTGATCAGGAAAGAGCTTAGACAACAGCTCGCTTAAGGCGCAGTCCAGCACAAGCTCCCAGCCAGATAGCTCTCAGGGCTCCTCAGCTGCTGTGCACTGTAAGTCAGCATGGCCGCCAAATGCATTCTGTAACACACACACACACACACACACACACACACACACACACACACACTCATATGCTCTACCAGCAATTCACCTTGACTAAATCCTCCCTCGTGTGTATTCCATTCAGCATCCCTGCATGTATTAAAAGCATACATCTGCTGCCATTTAGCACCTCTAAATCCCTCTAGTACCCTGACTTAAACTGTGCTTTATTCCTCCATTAGAGTCCTCTCAGTCAGCGGCATTCCTACATCTCCTACTATCACACTAAAACACCCAATAACAACATAAATAGTCCGAAGGCAAGCCGTTATGAAAAACAGTGAAATGCTTTGTAGTATTTCTTTTCCTCTACTATCCAGTCTTCCCCTCCCCGTTCCTCCCACGCCACGTGTGTTCAGAGTAACTCGTTGTCTCCTTCCCATGGACGGACGTGGAATAGCAACACAATTCTGCTCCATGAGTCTGTGTCTCAGCATTGTTTTTCAGTTTCTAAGCATGATTTTTTTGTGTCTTCTATGTTTCCTTCACTGTCTGTGAGTCAGACTTTGTCTTGGAGAGCTCTAATGATACATCCAGCACCTTATTTTCACATTATATGAGATTTTATCGCTGTTTGTTCGATGAATCTCATGTTTTTTCATGTTCGAGAGTGGCCTGCTCATTTTAGTGCTCTCCAAGACAAGTATTTTCTCATCTGATTGGCCAAAATGCGGTGGTCAACCTTACAACCTGTTTAAACCAAATGAGAAAATGGGCTTGATTTCTGTCAAAAAAATGTTTTAAAAAAACCTGGAAAGCAGGCAATGAGCAGCTTAAAAAGATGTCCTAAAAATTAGTAGAAAAAAAACAAGAAAAAGGTAAAAAATTACATCCCAAAAAAAAGACAAGTAAAAGAACAAAATCAGGAAATGACCTGAAAAAGTACTAAATACTACTAAAGTAGTAAATATAAAATAATAAATACAGGGTTCCTATGGTCATGGAGAACCACATTTTCCAGGCCTGGAAAAATGATTTAAATTATAATATTTATGAATTAAATAAATGGGAACCCTGTAAATATAACAATAATAATAATACATGTTGGGGGGGGGTGTATTTTTCCTTAGCTATTTGAACATTTTCGAATGATTCTCTCTCTCTTTTCAGTCATTTTAATTCTAATTCTTTTCTTGTCACCCTATTCTAATTTTTTGCAATTTGTGGGACATTTCGTGCCAAGTTGCTGATTGCCTTCTTTTTGATGGAAATCAAACCAATTTGCTCAATGTTTTTAAAGGTTTATGAAAGGCTTATGACAGGCATCTGAATGCAGAACAAGAAAACTGATGTAGATCCAGGTTTCAGTGGGTTAAGTGCACTGTCTCCCGTGTTCCTCCTTTCATCCCTACAAAACTCAGCCGCCGCAAAGTTTGCTGACCTGCTGGGCTCAGTGCGTAGGGGCTCAGGGCCCACGCCTGACGGGGAAGGGAGATCCTGCACTCCACCTCTCGCTGCTTTCTCCGCCCCCTCCCCTCCACACACCCCCGTCGTCCCCATGCAGAGTAAGTAGAAGAGAGAGGAGAAGAAGAACAGGGGGTGCTCAGTGGACGACCACCAGAATACAAAAAAAGTGGCAAAGACACTTAAAAAACATGAATCTTCCGTCTCTGTCCACATGCCAAGATGATGCATAAATAGATGGATTGATTCTGTCTTTCATTTCTCACTTTGAGAAAAGTAAGACAGCTTATTTCTAAGCTCTACATATCTTATTTCTAATGTTAATTGGTTTCTGGCTGCATCTTTGGAAATCCTTTTAAGGATTTTCTTTTGGACCAAACTTTGTTAAGTAAAGGGAGCTAAATCTACTAAAGCGACACCAACAAGATATTAAATTTTAAAACCACTTCACTGCTGCAGAATTACAATATATTGCTGTAATGAGTTTTTAATTAAAAGCTGACAATTTTCTGTTTTATTTTTTGGGACCAACACTTGGGATCAATGAAAGCCACAGAACTGTTGGTTAATGAAAAAATACATATAAAACCAAAACCAGCAGACCACTGAATCTTCCTCTGACTTAAGTTTTTAGTACAAAAGAGTGAAATATTAGTAGCAGTAGCAATAATGTAGAAACTGTAACTCAGCCTAACTTTCTTTATCTATCACCTTTTATACAAAGATGCAGCTTAAAGTGCTTCACGTGGAAAAACTGAAATAACACAGACACAATTTAAAGGATAAAACAAACAACAAACTTTTGTTGAAAACTACAAAGTTTTGCAAGACAAGAAAATAACTTTTTAATAAAGCAAAAAAACTTGACCCCAAAACATAATTGAAAGTTTATATAACATATAATGTGATCATATAATAATAATATACAAAAAATAAATAAATGAAACATATTGAAAAATAAAAAATAGGGATAAAATGGGGTAAAAAACAATAACTAAAACTTAAGATTAAGACTGTAATGTAACTCCAAATTAAAAAGAAATATTAAAAATATAGGTCTTTAATTTACTTATAAAAAAGCACTCTCACTGGTACTTTTTCAGAAACATAGAGCAGAATCCTTTAAATCTTCAAAAACAAGTAATGTAGTTTAAATTGTATGCAAATTTCTGAAGGGATTTCCTTGTTTCTTTTGTCTTTTATTTTCTAATCTATTCTTTTGCATTCCTCCACAACCCGTCGGTCCTTCCTGCCTGGACGGCACTCAGTGTCTCGGCTCACAGACCTGGTAAGCAGTGTTCGCAGGGTGCCGGCGGCCCCTGCGCCCGAGAGCGACGCTGCACCGGCGCCGGTACCCAGCGCCAGGCCCACCCCTCTACCTGCACACACCACCTCCTCACCTCCCCCTCACTCCCCCTCCAGCCCCTCCCTGTCTTCCTCCCAGAGTGAGTACCGAGCATGACCCGCCCCGGCCTACGCGTGGTGGCCAATCACACGGCCTAATGAACTGACATGTCAGCGCCGGCCTGTGCGTGAGCGAGCGTGTTGAACAGTCAGTGTGTTCTGCTTTTGGTACATCGAGTAATGTTTGTTGTGTTTAACTGCTCTTTTGTCGGCTAAGTTGGAAACTGAACCGTCTGTGTGTGCTTTTCGCTTCAGAGCCTCATTAACCTTCTCTGCATTCACGGAGAGTGCTGCTGACTGCAGACGGATTTATGCATCGTTTGGTTGATTTTGGCTGGTTGTGATGTCTTTAAATGAGGGCTGTCTGCGTTAAAGTATTGATCACGACACGATTAAAGTTTGTGCATAATACGTCTTTTTCTTTCAATCCCGGCCGGCGTTCCTGTCTGTAAGAGGCTGAATCAGGCTCAGTCTCAAAGCAACACTGGGGTATCATACGAAACTAAAAGACCTGAAGAATCTGGTGGTACTAGAAAAGGGGCTAAGTAATGCTCCAAATTTGGGCAAAATTTTGCAAGGAAAAACAGCATGGCTATTACACTGGGGTCCCTTGACCTCTGACCTCAAGATATCTCAATGAAAATGGGCTCTTTGGGAACCTTTACAGAAATGCCCACTTTATGCAAGTCCCTGTGTGAAATATGTAAGAATTGAATTTTAAACATGCAAAAATGTGATTCATGGGTGTGACCAGCAGCTCACCTGTTGCAGTGGGCAACCCATGTACAGAGGCTAGGTCCTGCCGCAGCGCCACAGGTTCAATTCCAACCTCGGCCCTTTGCTGCATGTCATCTCCTCTCTCTCCGCTTTTCACGCTATGACTGTGCTGTTGAAGTAAAACAGTTAAACTTTAGAAAATAATCATTAAAAAATGTGATTAATCGCAGTTCACTATTGATATTCAGGAATTACCTACAATTTTAAAAAATCAATTGTTTGACAGCCTTGCTTTAAAGACAACAGGTGACGTAGCTTGCGGTGATCGAAGGAGTGTGTGCTTGTATTACGTTGGGGAGTTCAGGATCACATGATGAGCGATGGTTTCCACTGTTTGGGTGTGAATGTTTGATTTGATTTGTCAGGCATGTATGAGAAATGCATTCCCAAACTAATTCAAGACTGAATCAACTTGCATCTTCACAGACGTTTGTTTTACAGAATCCACGCTCAGCACAGTTAATGCTGTTTCACTGTAAGCATATTTTTACTGCTGTCTGTTTAAATGACGAGAGAAGTTGAAACATGAGCTTCAGTTTTTCACAGATAACGGTGTCCTGAGTGATACTGAATGTGTGTTGCCTTTGCCTGAGCATCTGTGATGTTGCGTTAATAAATTGAAATGTTTTAAAATGAACGTCTCCCCATCTGTCCAACTTTTGCAATTACCTCAGTAACTCCTGCTTCTGTCCTCTGCAGCACGCAAACAGGAAATAATCAAGATCACCGAGCAGCTGATTGAGGCGATCAACAACGGAGACTTTGAGGCATACGCGTGAGTCTGCGTTTTTGTGTGTGGTTTGTGTTCAGATTTACAGATTAAAGTTATTGTTCGTCTTCAAAAATGCGTCTTTCGCTTTCCTCTGCAGGAAGATCTGCGACCCCGGACTGACTTCGTTTGAGCCGGAGGCGCTGGGCAACCTGGTGGAGGGGATGGACTTCCACAGATTCTACTTTGAGAACCGTAAGATTGATGGATTATTTGTGATTTTTTTAAATCACTTCAGAGGTCACACTGTTGCAGCCCTGCTTCTAAATCAGGGGAAACTCACCTGCTTTGTATGTGGGCCTTTTTGCAAAATAACAGGAGGCCACGGGCCAGTTGTAGCAGCCCTGTATTTGTTTCTAGGATTTTAGGACATTTCCTGGATTTTAGGCAGTTTCTAGGACATTTCTAGCATTTTAGCATGTTCCTAGGATTCTAGAAAATGTCCCACATTGTAGGACCTCTCTAGGACTCGAGGATTTTAGGTCATATCCAGGATTTTACGATATTTCTCAGATTTTAGGAGATTTCTAGGATTTCTTCAGTCAGCTCTTGTCAGGCAGTCGAGCAGCGTTTTTCTTCTTTAAGAAATATTCACAGGAAGCATCAAATGAGGAATTTAATTTGAGATTTCACACTAAAGCTCCATCGTGAAAAAGCTGAAGATATTCTACTGCAGCTTTTTCATAGTTGTGCTGTCATAATTGTTGGTGTGTTTTCTCACTCAGTCTTTCTCCTGACACTGTTCCTGTCATCTTTTAAGTTTTGGCTAAGAACAGCAAGCCCATCCACACCACCATCCTGAACCCGCACGTCCACCTGATCGGCGAGGACGCGGCCTGCATCGCTTACATCCGCCTGACTCAGTTTGTCGACAACCAGGGTCGGCCGCGGTCCAGCCAGTCGGAGGAAACCCGCGTCTGGCATCGCAGAGACAGCAAGTGGCAGAACATCCACTTCCACTGCTCAGGCGCACCAGCTGCGCCACTCCAGTGAGGTATGGACTTCAGCACTGGGACAACTGGGAGTGAAGGTGTTTCTCTGAGAGCACGCTTGTGCTTTTTTGCTTTTGCAA